>NC_031966.2:15179727-15312227 GCF_001858045.2 Oreochromis niloticus | reverse complement strand
AGAGGAGACAAGAGAGACATGACGGGCTGAGGAAACATAGAATGGAACACAAGGCCTCACACAAACACACACAAACACAGACACACATAGAGACACAGAGGGAATCTAATATTCAAGGAACTAAACAGGAAATATAGGAAACTCAAAAAAGCATAACTAAGATTACTAATGAAACAGAACATAAACCATAATACAAAATATCACCAAAACACAAGAAACCCACAGTGCTGGGTCCAAAGGACCCAGAACCATCACAGTACTTTTCTTTGTTCTTCACTGTTTGAGTGCAGACAGACTCCACGTTAAACTATGACAGTATTGTCCCTGCTGCTGCTGTCAGACATTTTATTCACTCACTGCTTCCAAATGGTTCTACTGAAGGTTTTACTCATCAATGAGAGCTAAAAGCACTTACATGGTGACTACCAATAAAAATTAATGTGCTTTACTGTCAGGGCTGCAATGATTCATCCAGTAGGTCGAATGACTTGATAATCAAAGATATTTGTTTGATGCTTTGCATTGAGGCCTATTGTTGAATATGCAGGGACACAATAACTTCAGATCAAAGGTGCAAATCACTACAGTATAGACCCATGTTAGGAATAATAAACTACTACTACCACCAATAATAATAATAATAATTACAATAATAATAATAATAAAGTCAACTTAAGTGATTTTTTTTCACTGAACATCACATATAATGTAACACACAGTAAAATCAGGTTAAGTCCATAATCAGCATATGGAGGAGCTCCTTATCCTTCTCTTTACTGCCCAGGTCTTACAAAGGGCGTTTATCAATATGCGTACTTGTGCGTACTTGCGTTCTCGTGTACTCGTGATACGTCATCAGTCGGAGACCAAGTACTGTTCCAATTCGAAGTACGCATCAAGCCGAGAACGCGAAAAAGTCCCGGATGTGTTCTCGATCCGCCCATTTTATCGAGCATGCATCGGTGTAGACTTGGGACAGCTATATATCCCAGAATGCATTTCGTCCAAAACTCAACAGCGGACTCCCGGCACATCGCCCCCCCCACCCCCCCCACCCGCTCGCGGACTTCTCACTACTCAGGTTAAAGAAACCCCAGCAGCTGTCTATAGTATTGAGTGTCCACTAGAATAGAAATAAAAGCGTTCTAACATCTCACCTGCTTGTTTTTATTAAGGTATGTACACGTATGTACATGTACACTATTTTTATTAATAGAGGTTTCACTACTGAGGTTAAAAATGATATATAAGTCACTTAGATCACTTCTAAATGTTAATGTTTGGTTTATTTCAGTGTTTTATTTGTTCCTGAGTAAACCGGTTTGGCTGTGATTAAAGTTAAGCTTCATAACATGTTACTCACAGTTAAATTAGGAGGGGACGGCAGTAAAAACTCCGGACCTGTGACATCATCACGTACGCTGGTACAAATCACGAGTCCGTGCTCACGTACTTGAGAATTGAGAGACGGCCGACGAGTCCGTGCTCGCGTTCTCGGCGGGTACGTACTCACCGAGAACGCGAGTACGTACTCGTGTACTTGGGCATTGATAAACGACCAAAGTGTTCACACAGTTTACTAGCTTCTTTCAGTCTGCTAGCTATGCTAACAAGTCTACTTGCTACACAGACTTGACTTCACATGACAGACAGCAGAGATAATGGCTGTGTCCCAATTCAGGGTATGCACGCTTGAAGTACGCATTTCAAGTGCGATTACGTCACCGCCACGCGACGACGGCTGTCCCAATTCAAAGTGCACTTCAAATGCATACTCCAAATGCGCCGTCGATTTCCCCAAATATCAAGCGTGGTCCGGTGCACGCTTCGTGGCCCCATATATCCCACAATTCATAGCGCGGCGGTGGGTGTGGATAATTTTGACGCAAAATACGGCAGAAGGGAGCGGCCGAAGAGTGAACTGTCAAAAGCAAGTACTGAATATGATGTCACTTATTTATGTGCGAATGTTTAAGAACATTAAAACATTACTGTTGGCCACATGTCGGCAAAGTTATGTGACATTAGTGATGTTTGTACTTTCAGCGTTTACTTGGTTTTAAAGCCTTTACTTCTATATATATATATATAGTCGACCATAATCTTACAGAGAATGTGATGATTTCATGGATAATTAAAGTCAGTCATATAGCCACAAACACAACAAGCTGAAAGTCAGTGATGCTGCTCGGTTTGCAGTCCTGAATATGACGGCACAAGCAGGATTCACTGCACTGTTAATGTTAGCTATGTTATATTGCTGTCTCTGTTCGGTGGTGTCGAGCCAAACGGACTTTAACGTGTGTTTGAACGAGCTGACGGTTCACTCGTTAAGCTGAAAGAAAGATGCTTTAATCACAGGAGTCACACATGTGTCCACTGGACCATCTGGAACTCTTCTTGTTTAGCACTCGTAATAACACAAACACTAAATCCTCCTTCTCTTGTGCTGTTTTGTAGCAGTGTGTACACCTGAGACTGTCACCTGTCTGTCTGTCCTGCACTCTCTCTCGGTTTCTTTCTCTCTGATTGTGGAATAAAAGTATGAACATGTATTTATAAGTTACACTTGTGTTTGAATCCTGCAGCTTATCACACATTTGATTTCCATGTGTGACGACTGCAAGTGTCCAGAGTGAGGACAGACTGAGGGACCCACTGCTGCACATCATCTGTGAGGCTTTGCACCCCTGATGATCCACCAGGACAAACTCAGCAGTGTGTGAGGAAGAGGAGGAGGAAGAGCCAGCAGCAGCTGACAGATGGAGAGAATAGACAGACTGTTCCCTGTTTGTGAAGGACTGCTAGGAAAGTTTAACATAACTAATGTCTGTCCTGAATCAGTCTTATTAGGTAATGTTCAAATAATGTTATCATTCCAGTGTTTTCAGTGTGGGAGAAAGTACTCAGGGCCTTCAAGTTACACACTATGAAAGGCAGCAACAAGTTTAATATCCAGAAACCTAAAGTATGTATCAGCAGCAGAATGGAGCTAAAAATAAATGTTTGTTTCAGTTCTATGAAGCTTTGAGTATTTTGGATTAGTAGCACTGCTGTGTTTGTTGCATCATATTGCTGTAATTGTTTATATGCTTTATATATTCTGAGCTAAGTTGATGTCTGTGAAGGTTCTCAGTCATCCAGGTCATCGTAGTCAAAGGAGTTTGCAAAGAAAAAAGCGTCTGGACTTCTTTAAGTTGCTTGAAGATGTTTCACCTCTTATCCGAGAAGCTTCTTCAGTTCTAAGGTCAAATGGCCGAGAGTCCCAGATTTAAACCCAGTGGGAGTATCCCCCCAAGGAGGGACAAAGGACCCCCTGGTGATCCTCTAATCACATGCGCCAAGGTGTGAAAGCGGGTGTGGGACCTAATCAGCCAGGGTTTCGGGTGAGCTCATTGTGAAACCTGGCCCCACCTTGTCATGTGAATTCCTGAGGTCAGATGGCCCAGGATGTGAGTGGGCGTTAAGGCGTCTGGGAAGGGAACTCAAAACTGGATTATAGATGGCAGACAGTTGGTGTCGTAAACCACCGCCTCTGTTCAAAGATGGTCGCTCACAGTGGACATAGATGGCCTCTTTCACTCCTCTTTCAAACCATCAGAGTTTTCTCCAAGCACGACATCCCAGTGTACTTCAGACCCAGCAACACACTCAGACAGAAACTGGTTCACCCGAAAGACAAAACTCCAAAACACAGACTGAACAACGTGGTGTATGCTGTACAGTGCAGCGAGGAATGCCCAGACCTCTACATTGGAGAGACCAAACAGCCACTTCACAAGCGCATGGCACAACATAGAAGAGCCACCTCCACAGGACAAGACTCAGCAGTCCATCTGCATCTTAAGGATAAAGGTCACTCTTTCGAGGATGCCAATGTTCACATATTGGACAGAGAGGACAGATGGTTTGAAAGAGGAGTGAAAGAGGCCATCTATGTCCACTGTGAGCGACCATCTTTGAACAGAGGCGGTGGTTTACGACACCAACTGTCTGCCATCTATAATCCAGTTTTGAGTTCCCTCCCCAGACGCCTTAACGCCCACTCACATCCTGGGCCATCTGACCTCAGGAAATCACATGATAGGGTGGGGCCAGGTTTCACAATGGGCTCACCCGAAACCCTGGCTGATTAGGTCCCACACCCGCTTTCACACCTTGGCGCATGTGATTAGAGGATCACCAGGGGGTCCTTTGTCCCTCCTTGGGGGGATACTCCCACTGGGTTTAAATCTGGGACTCTCGGCCATTTGACCTTAGAACTGAAGAAGCTTCTCAGATGAGAGGTGAAACATCTTCAAGCAACTTAAAGAAGTCCAGACGCTTTTTTCTTTGCAAACTCCTTTGACGAGGTAAGTTGATCTATAGTGTTACATCATATTCTATAAGGATGTTATGTGTTTGTTTACTTTCTGCCCAGTTTGACCCATTTAGCAGAAGTCAGCCTGTTTAAGGCTCTGATATCTATTCTGTATGACTTAAAGCAGTTATGACATGGTCTGATTTTCTCACCCAATAAAGGGATATTTAATATATCAGTCTGATCTTCATTCTATCAGAAACAGTTATCACAGCTCGTACATTTGCTTTTTACACATATATGTAAGCATTGAGCCAAATTTAGTAATGCCAACATATTACACAGACAATATTTGTCTCTTATATATAATACATCTACATATACACTGTCAAAGATACTTGTCTTTGAGTGAAGATTTAAGGTGATAGGACATATAAATAACTGCAACTTGAATCTTTACTGAAGCTCAGTATTAGACACAGAGTTCACTCACATGATTTGATTTGAGAGTTCAAACTCACTGCTGTAATAACTTATGATTAATATAATAACTATGATATTGGCCATATCATATTTACACTGACTTTAGTCTCATGAACAACATTAGCTAATTGTTATTTACTAGCTAATCTTAAATGACTGTTCAGTACAGATATGAAGGCCAGCAATCATATTTTACAGTCCTGTGGTCTCAGCCTCAGATACTTATTAAATCACACAAAGCTCGTGTAGAAACAAACACACGAACAAAATATGTTCTCCTTCATTTCCGTCAAAGCTGTATGAAACGTTTCCAGCGGTTGGTGTTATGGTTGCTAGGCAACCTGGACAGCGCGACGGAGGCCAGACCGTCCCATTTCACAAGCCTCGCACTTCCGGCCTTAGCGTTTTTAAGTACGCGGCCCTTGAGGATTGTTGAGGCTGCGTACTTTAAGGCTGCAGACCCTGAATTGGGATACAGCCGTTGACTGCTCTTTCTCATAACCACGTTCGGCAGAACAACTTCCGGTTCAAAAGGCTACCGGATCCATCATCCAATCAGTGATGCCTGTTGTTGCAGCATTGGTACCTACCTCTTCCGGTTTGGTTTTTGTTTTTGCGCTTTTCAATTTGTTTTTGCGTTAAGTGAATTTGCTTTTGCGCTTTTCAATTTGTTTTTGCGTTAAGTGATTTGTTGTTGCGCTTTTCAATTTGTTTTTGCGCTTTTCAATTTGTTTTTGCGCTTTTCAATTTGTTGTGCGTGTTGTGATTTGTTTTTGTGGTTTGCACTTCAGCGCCACCGTACTAAACAGTTAATATTTAATAATCAAATTAATGACTAAAAGGGCACTGATCTAATTAATATCAAACTTAATACAACCAAAAACAAATAAGTGCATAATAAACAGTCAAACAAAATTTAAAACACTTGATACTCGCAGTGGTTGGCAAAGTTTCATGTGCTGGAGGACTTGCATGTTGTTCTTCAGATGCTCGGTGTAGATTAGCGTTCTTTCCTTGCAGTCTGAAAGCAAATACAAAGCACAATAAAGCAAACTGCCCATTTCAAAAGCAAATATACAATCTAATAGAGCTGACACAATTAATCGTATAATGATTTACAATTGTTATGCATTGCAATGCGGAAAAAAAAGCTTTCTTAATCCATTCAGAAGAAACTAATCGATTATTAAATACAGCCCCAATTAAAAGTTTAAGACCACTTGAAAAATGGCAAAAAATCATCTTTTGCATGGTTGGATCTTAACAAGGTTCCAACAACATGCAACAAGCAGAAATGGCAGTGAGACAAAACATTTAACTTACATTTCACAAACTTAAACTGGGACAGGCTGTTTTACAGCTGATCAAATGTTTAGGACCACATGCCTTTAAAAGGCCAAATCTGTGCAAAACTGTGGATTCATTGTCATTTTCTGTCAGGTAGTCAGACTGTCAGGATGTTCTGATGGCAAAAGCAAAAAAACTTTGCTTTTTGAACATGGTCGGCTTGTTGAACTGCATTAGTAGGGTCTCTCACAGCGCGCCATCGCTGCTGAGGTGGGACGCAGTTAAGACGGTCATTTCTTAAATAATCCTGGGGGTTATGGAACAAACACGTGAAGTGAAAGACCTAAAAAATCCTCAACCCGAATGAGGGCCATTAGTGGTGCCGATTGCACCATCATAATCATCAAATGGCATCTGAGACTGAAGGACTTCAAAAACCAATTCTCTGATGAGAAAAAAATATAACATTTTTTTTTCTCCTGTAAAAAAAAATGCAACCTTGATGGTCCTGATGGTTTCCAACTTTACTGGCATGACAAGCAGATCCCACCTGAGATGTTTTCTTCGCCCTACAGACGAGGGGGTGCCACAATGATTGGGGAGATGCATTTTCCTTCAGTGGAACAATGAAGCTTCAGGAGGTGCAGGGGTGTCAAAAGGCTGCTGGCTATGTCCTGAGGGCCCTCATCTGTGTGGTAACCACTGGGTTTTTCAACAGGACAACGCTACAGTACCCAATGCCCACAGGACAAAGGACTTCTTCCAGGAGAATAACATCACTCTTTTGGACCATCCTGTGTCTTTCCCTGATCTAAATCCAACTGAGAATGGACAACAGTTCCAGACAGTAGACACCCTTCGTGTGGCCGTCTTACCACTTGGAGAAATGTTTCCACTCACCTCATGGAAACGCTTGCATGAAGTGATCAACAAGAACAGCGGACCAATTAATTACTGAGTTCAAGTTTGGAACTTTCTGTTTTAGGGGTTTACCCATGTTTTTTGGAGGTGTGGTCCTAAACTTTTGATCAGCTATAAAACAGCCTGTTTCAGTTTAAGCGTTGTTTTTAATAAATTGCATGCTCAAAAAATGTTTTGCCTTACTCATATTTCTTCTTGTTGCATGTTGAAGCTCTACTTGGAACCTTGTTAAGATCCAACCATGCAAAATATGATTTTTTGCCATTTTTCAAATGGTCTAAAACTTTTGATCAGGACTGTACAACCTAAAAATAACAGCAATTTGTTTTCTTCAGCCACATACATCACAGTGGACCAACAAGTGCAGTTTGTGTTCAGACAAGTTTTGAGCAATAAAAAAAAGTATCTTATATGTAACCTCCTTTATTTGTTGATGAAAAGAAACAAACTGAAATGAAGTTATCATGATGCACTGGGAAAAAATTATATTTTTCAGCGCAAAATGTCTGTAGTTTTCTAATAAAATCTCTGTTACTGAGCCTCACAGGTCCTTTTCTTCTGCTGATGCGCAGCACATGCGCGATTCATTTGCAGTCTGGATGCAGTGGGGTAAAAATCATCTGTTCCATCTTACACTCTGTCACCAATTATAAGAGGCAACAGCCTTAAAAAGTTCCAGTTTTGTATTAACTGTGCTGAGAGTTTGTTTGAGGACTGATCTCGCACGGCTTTGAAGAGGTATCAGAGTCAGAGTATTTAAACTGTTTGATGCTCCGATTCAGAATGGAGTAGGTGAACCATTCTTTTTTTTCACAAAAAAATTTAAGAAACACAATATCATATGACAAAATGCCATAAAAATCTTGTGTCCTAATCAATATGGCAATCCTGGCTGACAGATGTGAAAATATTTTAAACAGTTAAAAACTGACTCAAACTTTACTCCTTCTATATCTGGTGTACCTTCAGTCTTGAGGTGTTCAACAGGAGAGTTGAACACCTCAATCTCTATGGTGCATTCTACTCCACACTGATTTGGATCACCACCCTGAAAAACAGATTGCGTCATTAAACAGTATCTACAGAAATGTTGTGTATGACTAAAGCAGAAGCCACCAGTGCAATGTGAGCCCAAATTATCTACAGCATGCAAAACAAGGTTCCTTTAACTACAGTTTTATCTATTTATTTCCATAACCTAAAGGATTAACAACTTCAAAGGCATCTTGGTATAGCAGTAGTTTGAAACACAATGGATTTTGGTAAAAAAAAAAAGTATTACTTTTGAATATCTGACCATCACTAATGTCACACAGTACATCTGATGAAGACTCAGCTGATTCCTCACCTGTTACACATATCTGGATCCCTTGACCGCCTCACAAAGCTTGGAAATACCCTCATCAGATAATGTTGTTTCAGTTTTAAGAAGTGTAGTGAGCTTATTCGGAGTATATGATTGACCCAACTCATAAATTTTTTAAAATTTCCTCTACAATGGTCAGGATGGCAGAAGCAGGTCGCAGTGAAATACATAACCCCTCAGTGACTTCACTGACTTGGCACAGAAATCAAAAAGGAACATTGTGTTTAGCTGCTCCTGTTAAATTAAACAGGTGTTTGGTTCACAGTAAAGCTAGCTAAAATCTTCAACCTGCTGCATTAGCATGAACTTTCCAGAAAACTAAACAGGACTGAAGGTGAAGCCTGTAACAGAGGAACGCTTTCAACGCAACAAGAAAACTGACCAAGCTAACTAGGTTACCCTTAGGCCTTAGGTTACAGCTGATATACTTTCAAGTTTCAAGGTTGTTGTTTCTGCGCAGGGCGCTGCTGGCCTCCCTTGCTGAGCAGGAGTCAGTCTGGACCGTTAGAAGTGGCGCTCTCTTCTTCTTCGTTGGTTTGGCGGACTACACGCTTCCAAGGAGTATTGGTGCCCTCTGCTGTTGCAGTACCTCAGTCAGACAGCTATTTCTGACAACATAGTACCCTCCTCGTCTAAGTTATATATATCTATATCTATATCTATATATATATCTATATATATATATATATATCTATATATATATATATATATCTATATATCTATCTATATATATATATCTATATATCTATCTATATATATATATCTATATATCTATCTATATATATATCTATCTATATATATATATATATATATATATATATATATATATATATATATATATATATATATATATATATAAAAAAACACCCAGCACGCCCCTGCGGGCGGTTTATCCTTCAAGCTCGGGTCCTCTACCAGAGGCCTGGGAGCTTGAGGGTCCTGCGCAGTATCTTAGCTGTTCCCAGGACTGCGCTCTTCTGGACAGAGATCTCCGATGTTGTTCCCGGGATCTGCTGGAGCCACTCGCCTAGCTTGGGAGTCACCGCACCTAGTGCTCCGATTACCACGGGGACCACCGTTACCTTCACCCTCCACATCCTCTCGAGCTCTTCTCTGAGCCCTTGGTATTTCTCCAGCTTCTCGTGTTCCTTCTTCCTGATATTGCTGTCATTCGGAACCGCTACATCGATCACTACAGCCGTCTTCTTCTGTTTGTCTACCACCACTATGTCCGGTTGGTTAGCCACCACCATTTTGTCCGTCTGCATCTGGAAGTCCCACAGGATCTTAGCTCGGTCATTCTCCATCACCCTTGGGGGCATCTCCCATTTTGACCTCGGGACTTCCAGGTTATACTCGGCACAGATGTTCCTGTACACTATGCCGGCCACTTGGTTATGGCGTTCCATGTATGCCTTGCCTGCTAGCATCTTGCACCCTGCTGTTATGTGCTGGATTGTCTCTGGGGCATCTTTACACAGCCTGCACCTGGGGTCTTGCCTGGTGTGATAGACCCCAGCCTCTATGGATCTTGTGCTCAGAGCTTGTTCTTGTGCTGCCATGATTAGTGCCTCTGTGCTGTCTTTCAGTCCAGCTTTGTCCAGCCACTGGTAGGATTTCTGGATATCAGCCACCTCCTCTATCTGCCGGTGGTACATACCGTGCAGGGGCCTGTCCTTCCATGATGGTTCCTCGCCTTCCTCCTCTTTCTTGGGTTTCTGCTGCCTGAGGTATTCACTGAGCACGCTGTCAGTTGGGGCCATCTTCGTGATGTATTCGTGGATGTTTCTTGTCTCATCCTGGACTGTGGTGCTGACACTCACCAGTCCCCGGCCCCCTTCCTTCCGCTTAGCGTACAGCCTCAGGGTGCTGGACTTGGGGTGAAACCCTCCATGCATGGTAAGGAGCTTTCTTGTCTTTATGTCAGTGGCTTCTATCTCCTCCTTTGGCCAGCCTATTACCCCAGCAGGGTACCTGATCACGGGCAGGGCGTAGGTGTTGATGGCCCGGATCTTGTTCTTACCGTTCAGCTGACTCCTCAGGACTTGCCTGACCCTCTGCAGGTACTTGGTGGTTGCAGCTTTCCTAGCGGTCTCTTCATGGTTCCCATTCGCTTGCGGGATCCCCAGGTACTTGTAACTGTCCTCTATGTCTGCAATGTTGCCTTCTGGTAGTTCAATCCCCTCAGTTCTGACTACCTTCCCTCTCTTTGTTACCATCCGACTACACTTCTCCAGTCCGAATGACATTCCAATGTCATTGCTGTATAGCCTGGTAGTGTGTATCAGTGAATCGATGTCTCGTTCACTCTTGGCATACAGCTTGATGTCATCCATGTACAGGAGGTGGCTGACAACCGCTCCGTTCCGTAGTCGGTATCCGTAGCCAGTGTCAGCACCACAGTCCAGGATGAGACAAGAAACATCCACGAATACATCACGAAGATGGCCCCAACTGACAGCGTGCTCAGTGAATACCTCAGGCAGCAGAAACCCAAGAAAGAGGAGGAAGGCGAGGAACCATCATGGAAGGACAGGCCCCTGCACGGTATGTACCACCGGCAGATAGAGGAGGTGGCTGATATCCAGAAATCCTACCAGTGGCTGGACAAAGCTGGACTGAAAGACAGCACAGAGGCACTAATCATGGCAGCACAAGAACAAGCTCTGAGTACAAGATCCATAGAGGCTGGGGTCTATCACACCAGGCAAGACCCCAGGTGCAGGCTGTGTAAAGATGCCCCAGAGACAATCCAGCACATAACAGCAGGGTGCAAGATGCTAGCAGGCAAGGCATACATGGAACGCCATAACCAAGTGGCCGGCATAGTGTACAGGAACATCTGTGCCGAGTATAACCTGGAAGTCCCGAGGTCAAAATGGGAGATGCCCCCAAGGGTGATGGAGAATGACCGAGCTAAGATCCTGTGGGACTTCCAGATGCAGACGGACAAAATGGTGGTGGCTAACCAACCGGACATAGTGGTGGTAGACAAACAGAAGAAGACGGCTGCAGTGATCGATGTAGCGGTTCCGAATGACAGCAATATCAGGAAGAAGGAACACGAGAAGCTGGAGAAATACCAAGGGCTCAGAGAAGAGCTCGAGAGGATGTGGAGGGTGAAGGTAACGGTGGTCCCCGTAGTAATCGGAGCACTAGGTGCGGTGACTCCCAAGCTAGGCGAGTGGCTCCAGCAGATCCCGGGAACAACATCGGAGATCTCTGTCCAGAAGAGCGCAGTCCTGGGAACAGCTAAGATACTGCGCAGGACCCTCAAGCTCCCAGGCCTCTGGTAGAGGACCCGAGCTTGAAGGATAAACCGCCCGCAGGGGCGTGCTGGGTGTTTTTGTATATATATCTATATCTATATCTATATATCTATATCTATATCTATATATCTATATATATATATATATATATATATATATATATATATATATACACACATATAGGTGACGGTTTAGACACGTGATGCAGTCTCCCAAACGTGCATGGACTTTAAGGAAACTGATTGTTACAGCTTTTATAATACATTCGTTGACTGCTCTTGACCTTGCAAACTACACTAATTTATTAACATTATTTCTTTATTTTTTTGTAATTCATTTTGATCAATTATTTTTAATTTCAGAAGGTGGTATCACACTCAAACAGACTGAACACGGACTGAACAGTGGTAAATCCATGATTTAAACCTCCCTATACCACAAAAAAAAAATTTCATTGTAAATAGCTGTGTTATACTTGGTGAGACTCTAGAACTTAAAGAAATATACATATTTTTTTATTATTAGTAATTGTTTGTATGTACTGTTAACATATACTGTTTTATCAAACAGCCTGAGCTTGTTAATATTAAAAACATTTCACCGTAATTTTCACAATAATTCTAACAATGTTTTGACATTTTGTTAAAATTAAAAGTACGGTATGTTTTAGGTAATTAATATACAGTTGTAAATCGTAAATTCAAATGAAAAAAGCAGGAAAGATTGTCATTCATACAGAGTTATTATGTAAATTGTAGGGTGATTAATTGTAAATAATGTTACAGATTTTTCCTGTTGTTTTCAAAGACAATGTGCCATATTACAGTACATTAATATATTTTCAACATATTAGCAGTGTAAAAATAAAAGCAAATCACCGTTTTTCAATTTACAGAACTGTTATGTCTGTATTACAATCAATTACTCTTTTTGATTTAATGGTAATTTACCGTTGCCATTTTACAGTTACACTGTAAAATCTAATTAGTTCCCAGAACTCAAAAAAATTGAGGAAACTCTTTGCCTCAAAAAAATTGAGTAAAGCTCAGCTAAAAATGACTAAGTTAGGACAACTTATTTATTTTGAGTACTCTGTACAAGCTCATTTGTTCCCAGAACTCAAAAAAATTGGATCAAATTTATGTAAGATGACCAAGTTAGGGCAACTTAGTTATTTTGAGTACACTGTACAGCCTTGTTAGTTCCCAGAACTCAAAAAAATTAAGAAAACTCGTTGCCTCAAAAAAACTAAGTAAATCTTACTTAAGATGACTGTTAGGACAATTTATACATTGCAAGTCTGCAGTATTAAGAATAACTTGATATTTCTGACTGTACAATACTAATTGTTTACCTACTGACAAACATTTCAAGTTCAACTAAATGAAAAAACAATTTGTGGTAACCTGAATATGATTAAAAATAATTAACAGCACTTTTTGTAATGATGTTAAAATGAGCCCAACTTTTGTTTTCAAACACAACAAAGTATAACAGCCAACATACTGGACACTGTTCTGCTGAACAACAAACAATTATATTGCCATCACTGTTATAATCTTACAATGAAACAAAGTCTCAGATGTAATTATTCTGAAAATAAGTTTAGGTCTACCACAGTTTGTTTTGTACTTACATTACTTATATAATCAAAATAAAATATTTGTTGTTCTGTCATAAGTGCAGTCTCTAATTCAAACAACACATTTGTTTTCCATTCCAACACAGGAGCTGGAATGTTGTATTATTTTAAGAATGGCTTGTTTCCAGTCCAGGCATTACTGCCTGAATGACTGTCATGGATCGAGGTGATCCAAATGTAGATGCAGAAGAAAGTCTTTAACTTCCCTTAAGTACAGTGGCAGTGGATGTGGGTTGGAGATGCAATGAGCTTGAACCTGCAGGCGACCATCTTCACTGACCACACCATCTGTGACGGAGGACTCATCTCTCCTGGTGTCCTGCAAGCAAACAATCATATTTTTTGGAACATGAACTTAATTGCTTTCTTAAAACATTTTTTTCTGCATTTGGTATAAAACAGACTCCAATTTAGACAATCTCAGGCTCCCTCCCCACCGGAGAGGTGACATTCAATGTCCCAAATTGTCAGTCTGCATAGCCCTGACCACCACCCAACACACAATAATGTCATGAAAGCATCATTTTAAAAAAGGGCTATGCAAATATGGCCAATAACTTTCATTCTAATGATGTGCAAAATGATTTGTGCACAAAACAAATTTTGCTGTTAGAAAACTTGCAGACTTCACTATATACAGTGTCGACCCTCTAAACTAAGTTTGGGGGATGTGATCTTTCAAGAAATGCAGACCAAACTGTTGTTGTTTGTTTACTTACACAGCATGTCTTGTAGAATTAACTGTGGTCACCAGCAACAGCATAGTGCAGTCATATCTCAAGTCTAATAACAGAAGACAGGAAAAGATCAGTAAAGAAACAACTTCCCCAAACCAAAGCACAAATAAAACAATAAGTAAAACAGGCTGATCTAAAGTATGATTAAAGTTCAGCCTGATTAATATAAATGTCACTGACAGTTGCTAATATATTGGAAAACCAAAATACTTCCTGATGTCTTTCTGTCCAACAACAGGAGTGCTGGTCCCGAGCCTCAAAGACAGTAAGAAGGAAGCAGAGGGAGAAAAAACAGAACATTTTTCAGAAACTGATTTGATCCTTAATGGCTGTGCAATCATTGTAACATAGAGTTTGCTTATGTTGTTAAATAAAGGCTAGATTTGACATTAATAGATGCCACAGATGTTCTAAAGCTGCCACAAAGCATGAAAAAAATGGACGTCTCTGAAAACGTCGGAGCATTTTTGTAAATATGTGATGTCTTGATAAATCGAGCAGATATTTGAACTTTACACAGCTACATTCTCGCCTGAAAATATCTTAAAGGTTTATTTTGTGACCCAGAAAAAGTAATAAGTTTTTTAGCCACGCTCCTCCGCCATTGCCGCGCTTACAAGTACTCACAGGCTCCGACAACCGGCCGACAAATGCCATCCTCCTTTTCACCAGACTACCCTTTCTGGGTCACAAAATAAACTTTTAAGATATTTTCAGGCGAGAATGTAGCTATGTAATGCTCAAATATCTACTTAATTTATCAAAATATCACATATTTGCAAAAGTGCTTCCACGTTTTCGGAGAGCTCTGTTATCCACCAGCGCGATAGCTGACCGGGAGGTCAAGGCTCGATAGAGTCCGCGAGCACAGCTAACTCCTGGCTTATTCTTTTCAACCCGCCTGCGGTCTTTTGCTACTCAGGTTAAACATGATATATATAATTAGTTAGTTAGTTAGTTAGTTAGGGCTATAGATTGAAAATATCCCCCACACCCCACCGATCCCTAATGGCTGCACCTCCCGAAGAATTTTGTCTGGACTCTTATCTCACTTTTTTATTTCAAACAATCAACAGAAAATTTCACCACTTAGTTTTATGTAAGGTTTTTAAGGCTGTGGTGTTAATTTTTAAGTAACATGAGCCCAGAGGCAGCAGCAACGCTAGGCTAACACTAACTAGCTAGCAAGATTATAAACCTGGTGCTAAACTAAGAGAAGCCACAAAATCCGTTTGAATAAGAGTAAACATTTACTCACCAAGTCAGTAAAGATCCACAGAAATGACAACAATAATATCTCCAGGTTTGCTCAACATATTCCATAACAAATGCTGGAGCCATGAACTTGCGGACTGATCCGGGAGGGAGGAGGACGGTAGTCACGTGGCATTTTCAAAACACATCTTTCATCCTTCCGCACTGAGAAGCAAAACTTCCAGCTTACTTAGTTTTTCTAAGTTAAGACAACTCAAATAAATGGAGTTTGTCAGCGTTTTTGCATAAAAAGTACTGGTAAAGTATTTAAATCGAGTTCTGATAACAAATTGATAAAAACTGAGTTCAGCCAATTTAATATTTTTAATTAAACACAATATTACATTTTACAGTGTATTAACTGTAATTTTTATGTACATTTCTTACAGTGTATATATAAGGAGCAGAATGAAGTTTACACGTTTTCTGTTCCTAACTCCTTATTAGAAATTCCATTATTTAGAAATCAGTATTCAGAATTTGACATTATATAATCCATACATGTTTAACTAGATAAAATAACACTCATATAGCTCATAAATCAAAACAACAACAAGATATATTTTTCAGTGATTCTTGAGATAAGGGACAAAACATGTCCGGCAGATAAAACCCACCTTTGTGATTAAAAATATGCATACTGTCACGGTCTGTGTTGGCAGACCGTGGGGAGATGGGGAAATAGGACCCAAACGCCGGACTCTTCAGTGCAACAGTGTTTATTTACAAGGTGGTGAAGTAAACGACAATAAATCCCCAGTTTCCCAGACTCCCGTGTAGTGTCTTCTTCCCAAAAGTCTCCGTGTAGTGCTCTCTGCCCCAGTGTCCCTGCACTCCCCGTGCTCACTGCTCCTTCTCGTCCCATATTTCTCCTGAGGGGAAAACCATAGAGGCAGCCGTTAAACACTTATCCCAGCAGGCATACACTCACACTTGACTGTGCTTGAAGACTGACGTGTAGTCAAACGCAATAATCCAGCGTCGGTGGAAGCTCCATCACTCCTCTAAATAGCTCCCCCGACGAGCCCAGATGAGGAGCAGGTGTGTGGCAAGGGCTTCGGGTGTGGCCAGTCCTCAAGCCAGGCCACGCCCCTCAGGCCTGAAGATGCCTGTAACTTGGTCACAGAAAACAGCAACACACACACACATACCTGCCTACAAACAGATGCGCACAGGGGCAGTGCAGAGAACACACCAAATAATAATAGTAATGACAATAATAATAATAGTGATAATATTAATAACAATAATAGTCATAGTCCCCACTGCCCACGGACCCCGAGTCCCCAGAGCCGGATCCGTGACACATACAAGTGTTAACCCAACTGCCTATAAAGACAAACCAAGGCAATTTTTATACAACAAAAGTATGATTTTTCATTTTTTATACATATATATTTATTTTAAATGGTACAATACATTACCAGTACCTTAAAAATCCATTGTCCAGAAGCAGGTGTGATAATATTAAAATACAGAAAAAAAATTAAAAGTAATGTAAAATTAAACATCATGGCTCTCGTCACTAAGTATTTAAGTCAATACCTTATATAATATCAAAATATGCAATTGAAATTTTATTTTTACATATTTTTTAAGTGATTAAAATTGTGTCCAGAGTTTTTGTCAACACCATCAGATTTTTTTTAAAAGTACAAAAAAATCAGGAATTATTGTGGGTAGCTTACACTCTGAGGACCCCTGTACCACTTCCTGTTTGATACACATGCCATGAGGTCACTGCTGTGATAATTCTTTTTAATTTTTATTTCATTTATTGCACACCTTTCTGATAAAACTCTGTGTCACAACCATAGTGCGTCAACACCAAAGTCGATGTAATCCAAGATTTAATTATTTTTTTTGTAAAAAGATCTTAATTTAGGTAGATTGTAGAAGCCATTAGCAAATGATGAAAAACAAGATGGCTTCTGTCAGAAAAACGTCTTATGAGAGAAAGTAGGGTATTTTGTCAACACCATCAGACGTCAACACCATCAGGATTTTTGTCTGACGGTGTTGACCCTTTTTCTAATGGTGTTGACAAATGTCACAAAAGTGTGCTATTCACCATTTATATTAAGTTATTTTTTACTAATATTTGAGATATATTACTTCCTGTGTATTTTACTGATATTTCTGCTTTACAGATGTGTCAAATATTATCAAATTTGCCTTATCTTGAATCTCATTGTTTATGTATACACTATTAATCCCGTAGGAAAATGCTTAGTCCTCTGCATTTAACCCATTCACTCAGTGATGCAGTGGGCAGCTACCAATCCAGGATAGCTGCTGTTTGTTGGATTTGAATGCCCAACCTTCCGATCATGTGGCATCTACTGAGCTAGCTGTGCCCCGAGAGCTGGTCTTTAAGTGATGATGTATGAATCCTGCTTCCAGGCCCAAACTACTCTGTGTTTATTAAGCCTGTTGTGCTGTTAAAATGTTTTAATGCTTTTTATCTTGTTCTATTACATCTGAACAAGCCCCTAAAAACAGTCAGTGATCACTGTCAGCCTAACCATCGGGAACCCTCACGTTAACTCTTATCAAGTGGAAAAAAGTTAGCGTTCATCCTCCAGCTTCACTGTGTTTATATTATGCTAACATAGCTGTGTCGCTAGCGATCATGTAGCACATCACTATATACCAGCTAGCCCAACTTCAGTAACCCTACAGAAGTCACTGCTGTTTAGTTTTCTGTCTTCATTTATGTTGGAAGTGATAGCAGAGCTGGTATATCATGTTCAGGTGGAAACAAGCAATCTAACTTATAACTCTGTTAAATTTCATATATTCTGTTTTCATGGATGCCTGGATGTTACATCTGGTAGAGCAGCCACACTGATCATTTTATTAAAGATGAAAGAATTTAGACAGTTTGTAACTCTCCTTTGACTTTGGGATCTGCAGCGGAGTTTGGACCTGGAAACGGCTAATGACATCAGACTTAATAGCATCTCTATTGCTTAATGCATAATTGTGTTGTGAATATTCATCCTTAATCTGTAAAAAAGCATCAGGTTCAGAAAAACTATAGTAATTACAAAATGGTACATTTCAGGCTAGAATGGCAAAGGGGAACCTGTCAGTAGAGGAACGGAAGAGAAGGAACAGGGAGGATTAAAAAAGAAGGAGAGAAAAATTAACAGCCAGCCCGAGTTTAAGAAAGAGTTTCTCATAAAGGAAAGGGAAAGATGGAGAAATAGACTGAAAAAGAGAAAAATAAAGAACATCAGTGATCTGAAAGAAAGAGAAAAAAGGCAGAAGAGAAGGTTTTGGAAGAAAGCACAGAGAGACAAAAGGAGAGAAAGTACAGCAGGGTCTAAACACACAACCACAGAGTACTTTAGGAATCAAGGGGTGGTAGGTAGCTACTTGCTGGTGAACTATTAAGATGTAGAACTTGACATTTGCAAAAACAGAATTGTGATGATGTGTCTTGTGATATTACAAAGGTTGTTAAGGTTTAATGGTCATTTTGAAAGAAATAATATCTTGTTTTCTACTAGTGTGTCACCACCGTCAGCACCTTGTCAACTCCATAATATTTTTGTTTATTTTTCTCCTCTGGAGAACCACATATTTTCCTCCCTCATGATCTTCCAATAAAAATACGTAATTTTTTAAATTAATGTGTAATTTGCATTTTGCTTAATATGATTGTTTCTTATAGAGATTAAATACAAGCTTCTGAAAATATGTATGACTGTAACTCTAATAATAAAAAGCCAAAACAATCTTACTTTTAAACGTGGTATAATTACTTCGAAAACATGTGTGCATAAACAATAGACTAGAGAAGCTGCTAATAGTCAAAATAGCTGAAACAACTTAATTTAAAATATATATTTTTGCCTTTCTTGTGTCTGACGGTGTTGACAAAAACCTTGCACTTCTCCAGCAAAAACATAAATTATTAAAAAATGTTACGCCTGGGAGATTGTACCAAAACATGGTGAGACGGTGTAACAATTATATATAAATATGTTTTTGAAAAATCAAAAAATATATTTTAGAAAATTAAAACCTGTTTTGTCCCTAATCTCAGGAATCACTGAATCATGGTTCTGTTTCCTTGCCTCCCCTGTGTACAGTGGCGGTTTTTGATACGTTGACATTGGCCGCTGCTCAGGGTGGCATCGTGGTGGCGGCGGTGCCATGGGCATTGGCAATAAAGTTGCTTGCACCCATGCTGACCCAACATCATGCCACCGCATTTTTGTTATTGCACTGGCACCAATCGGTTTTCTATTGCCTATTTACGGGGAGTAAAACCACCCTCATTTGCACAGTGCGTCCTGCTGCTTGCTGCACATGGATGAGTGGGGGGCGGGGTGGGGGATTCTCTGGCTGGCTGGAGCAGCATCTAATAACCAACTCGCAAAATAAGAATAAATCAACATACACAAAAAACTGGCGGTGCCCCAACCGGTCGATCTGCCGGTGTGTGTATATATGTGTGCGTGTGTGTCTCCTCTCGCTCTGTCTTTCCCCTCCGGCTCCGCTGTTGTGTATACGGAGGTAAGCTAGCAACAGGTGACCTCCAACTCGGAAGTGCTGTCGCCCGAAGCTGCCGCACCTGCAATCAATTCACCAGCTGCTGCCAATCATCTATCAGCTTGGGCAGGGATATTCAGTGGTGTGGTTGAGTGACAGACAGCGCTGGAGTATTGCACTAAGCCTGGCAGTGTTACGAGCTCAGCCAGTCATCCTGTGTTCGTGATAATGAACACCAGCCTTCACCTACCTGTGAGTCCTTTCCTCACCCACACAGCAACCACTGACATGATGGGACCACCTGCTTTGGGAACTGGTCCCAGTCGGGCTTGCAAAGCTTGTTTCCAGAACCTGGAGGCCAACAGGAGCTGATTCAAAGCTGCACAGAGCCCATTTACATGCAGCCTCAGTTATGTTTGTTTTGTTATAACTGCCACATGTCCCCACATCACATGCAGCCAATCATAAAGTTACTCAAAATAGAGCCTCAAGGATTTTACATTTGCACCATTTCATTGTTGTGATAGTTAAACTGAGTTATTGGGATAAAATGCTTTTCAAAACAGCCAAATAAACCTGCCATAAAAACAGGCATGTATCTGACTGTGGCAGCTCAGTTATTAGCTACAACTCACCCAGCTTTTTCATTGGCTGTCCTCTTACATGTGACCTTGGCTACATTTTTGCTGAGTCAGAGTTTTCTATCAGATTTCTCCACCCTGAGGTCAGGGGTCAGCTCTGTCTCACACTCAGTACAAACCACCAGCATCACTCAGTCTGCAAGTGTCACGTTAGTCGACTGGTAGTGACGGTTGTGCCGATGCAGTGGATTTACCACATGTGAACTTACTGCAGTATTTAGACACAGATGTGCATTCAGATCCAACTGAGCCTGTCTGTGATCAGCACCACGAGCAGCCCTCTAACATCACACCTCAGCCTGTGGAATATTCACCTGTTAGTACTGAGCTGGAGAGAAACTGAGCCTGTCAGCCACAGATCACTAAACTGTTGTCCTACAGACAAACACATCTTTACATCCTGTCACACATCATTTGCACCTTTGGATGAACTTTAGCAAAGGTCATGTATTAAAAACAAAAACAGCTGATTGAAAAGCCAGGCTGAGTGACACACAGACAGGTTTCAATATGTACACAAGGATCTCCACACAGAGCTACATGAACTCATATGGACTGAAATACAAACAGTTTTACTGCAATAACAGCCCCATAAGGTAACTCCCATTCCCAGCATCACACCCACTGTGTTTAAGGTGGACTGGATGAAGAGTTGTCACTAATAACAAACAGATGAAGGTGAACGAATGCTCAGACATGTGAGATAAAGGCTCTGTACTTGTGCTGGTAGATGTCTGGGTCTGGGCTGATGTGGTTCTGATGTACAGGTCATCCATAGACAGCCGTGCAGCACCGCACACCTCATCACTCCAATCCTGTTTTTAATCTACAAGGAAACCAAGAAGGCTCACTGCTCTGTGCAAGCAAATATGTTTTTGAAAGGATTTCCTCAAACTACCAGTCTTTACATCTTGTACAAGCACATCAGACATTATCAGGAAATAATGCTTTTTTTTTCTTCTTTGAAAGCTGTGATGCTGCTTGGAGACGTAAT
This sequence comes from Oreochromis niloticus, assembly GCF_001858045.2. Classification (NCBI taxonomy): domain Eukaryota; kingdom Metazoa; phylum Chordata; class Actinopteri; order Cichliformes; family Cichlidae; genus Oreochromis; species Oreochromis niloticus. Next base: position 15,290,830 of record NC_031966.2, on the reverse strand, counting down.
TACAAAAGTAACGTGTTCAGCAGCAGCAGCTCAGAGCTGGAAGTACAAGTGTGGCAACATGTGGCCAGAGTGGTGACAGAGCTGAACACTAACCTCTGTTATGGTGGATAAATAATGCAGCTGCATTATTAAGGCTCCTCATGGCTGCACAATACAGGCATCAGCAAAGGACAATAATCCCAACCAGGAGTGGAGCCGAACCCCAATATGGTATTTGGAAAGTCACAAATAACATGTTTTTTACGAATACTTATTTTGAACAAATACTTTAAAAAATATTTGTATTCGGGAACAAGAAAAACTTTATATCAAAAAATTGAGTTTCCTTATGAGACCACAGTGCATGACAGGATGAGTGAGTGACACAGGCTGCTGCACACAGCAACAGAGAGGCCCTCTGGAGGTCAAAACACAAACTGCATGATGTCACTGTAACCACCACAGTGACAGGAAATGTTTTGAAATGACTGAAACACTGAAATGATGCTAACGGCTGTGGTTAGGCTCACTGACAGCAGTGCTGATGTGTTGATGTCAAACACTGGCTCAGGTCAGACTCCTTCATCCTTCTCCATCGTGAGGCCGCCCTCAGACCCACAGGAGCTCTGACCTTTGACCTCCTAACCCTGACCATTTTAGTCTCTTTGCATCTTTAAATGCAAATCCATCCAGACTGTAGCCGAGCAAAAGAAGCTGGAAGCTGTTCTATGAATGATGTTCATACCAGAGTTTCTGTTTCCAGCTCAGACGTGTTAAACGCTGCTGCTGTGCTACATTTGTCATTTCCTGCTTTCACTACCATCCATGTCAAAGCGCTGAAGTCATCTGATCACTTTAATGCAGTAAAACAGGAGCTGTAAGTCTGACATTTATTTACTGTCATCACAAACACACACAGCTGGATTAGCAACCAGAAAATCAGCATTTGATTATTATTATTATTATATATCCTGTTTATGTGGATGCACTTTTCTATCTGTCTGTGCTGAAGCAGATATCACTGATCACATGACTCTGAGGAATGTTTCCAGCACCTCGCTGAATCTGAGCCATGAAGGTTTAAGGCGGCTCTGAAGTCAAAGCAGGTCTGAGCCTGTGTTAGCAAGCTGTACCTAATAAAGTGTCAGAAAGTGACTCAGTCAGTAATGATGAGAGCCAGCAGGGGGCAGCACAGAGAGGTGAGGCGCTGTCAGAGAAGCAGGCTGACATCAGACTGGTCATACTCCATCGTCTATACCTGAAACAATAAACAGGTTCAGCTCTCTGTTTTGCTGCAGGGTCTCTTTGTTCTTCATTCTTCACATATCCGTGTTGAGCAGAGTTTAAATCCTGAGGCTGAGCGGCCTTTGTACAAGCACACACACTTCTAAGCAGGGCAAAGCTATGAGCACAAACAAGAAGTGAGGAAAAATCCAGGCAGCCTGTGTCTGTCCTACCAGTCAGAGAGCTCTTTTAAATCACCATTTTAAAAAACATTTTAAAAACCAGTTTTTTAACATGGAATTCAAAAATAAATTTACAAATGCTAAATTTATTCTACAATTGATTATTTAATCATAGAATTCTTTATTTCGATGCGCGTGGCTCTTGTGGTCCTCCATAAATTTCATATATACAATATTGTTTTTAATGAGCAGCTTCAGGTTTTCATCCTGTTCTTCTTCACTTCACAACATCATCTTCACATTTTAATGCTTTTACAATAAGAAAAGATTAGAAATAGTTACCGAGTCTGTAGGCATGAAAATATAGATGTACAACTCGTAGACTTGTGTTACTTCTATGTTTGGAACGTGACACAGTTCAGAGACTGAGTTAAAGTTGTGGCTCATAACTTATTGTTCTACCCAAGTACGGATCTAAAACCCCGACATAAAGCAATAACAGATCAAAATATTACATAATACATAATGTACATAAATAATCTATATACTTCATGTCAATGATCTGTGTGTGTGCTGGTTGAAGGTCTGACATCAGCATCACGTCACCTGTGAGCAGCGAGCAGAGAACAGGTGAGTCTGTTTATATTAATAACCTCCACAGATGTTAGCAGGTTATGATCAGATTATGAGCTGGAACATGTCTAAATGATGATTCAAGTCCATTCATCATAAATCTGAGCCTCAAGTATAGAAAAATTACTTTTATCATTTCATCTTCATCTTTACACTAAAATGTCCACAAACATGTCTAAAACAGGGAGCATTTATCATCATCTGAAAGCTTCAGGTGAACATTTCATCTTGCTGTTGTCGATGGTGCAGGCGTACTGCTCCTGAAGATACTTCCTGTCAAATTTCGGTCCAGTAGAGTGATCACCGAGACAACCATCGAAGTGAAGAGTGGCTTTAAACCTGGAGGAGAGGAGCACCAGGGACAGAGCTAAGGTCACCACAGAGAATGGGATGCTTTCATATTCCCGTCCTGGGAGGATGAACGGTATGACGATCCGGTTCCTTCCTGATGGTCCGTGTTTAGCTGAGAGAGACTCAAAGCGTTTCCACACTCCATCACCATCTGGTGAAAGGGGGCTAACGGTGATGTTTGGGACCATCTGTGCTCCAGATTTCTTCAGTGAGTTCCAGTGATCTGGCAGGTTCACAGGTCGATGTTTGTCATCAGGAATGGTACAGCTTTCTTTATCGTTGCAGTAAAAAACTCTGTGCTGAGGCCTCAGTTTTCCTGTAACGATACCGTACGCTAAACCAGCACTGATGCAGTTCCAGGGAGAATACAGGAGCACGTCAGTGATGGTGGGCAGAGGCAGGTAACAGCTGGCTGGGATCATGAAGTCTCTGATTGCTCCATGAGCCACAAAGCTGATGTGAACATAATCACTGTGGTTCTTCTTCTCCTCCTCATCAATGTGTTTCTTCAGGAAGTCAAACATGTCTGTGAGTTTGCTGAAGGCGTCAGACTCTGAGTTTTTTCTCAGCCACTGCAGGACGACTTCATCTGTGCAGCTTCTCATTGCCAGCTTTGTCAATCTTTGCCTTTCATCACAGCTGCTCAGTCTGTCTGCTCTGTAGTGTTTAAATACGCGTAACCTCTGAAACAATTTGCTGAAACAGGAATTATAGAAAAAACATTTTAAGCACGGCAAACATTTAATCTGTCCACAGATGGATCCTGAAACAAAACACAGAGAAAATCTTCTCGTTTCATTTCACTCCTTGCTTCCAGACTTACTCCAGTTCCTCGTTTCTGTCCATCTCCTCAGAGGAAGTTTGACTGTCTTTAACGTTGTCCTTCAGGTGCTTCCTGTGGTCAATAATCGACAGCATGTGGGTCAGATCTCAGGTACAGAAATACAGACTCTTGGCTTATCGTCTGTATTTTGAAAAGCTTGCAGTAAAATGATCAGAGTTCAGTTAAAGATTATTTCGTTGCTGGGAAACAAACACTTGCACACCTGTGTCCTCAAACTGAAAGAAGAAGAACGTTCCTGCATCATAGACGTCGTTTATTTGTCTGATTTAAACCTGAATAAAATCCTAACAACAACTAGCTGCTGTTTGTATTCATGCTTCATGCTTGGTTGGTTAAAAACTGTTGATGACATTTATACCATAATGTATGAATGTTCAGTTATGGACCAGCCTGCTCATCATGTGGACAAACGAACAAAAGAACATTTCAGAAAGACAAAAACGTCGGCTTACCTGCTCCAAAACGTCCACTCTGACCCTGTGCAGCCTGTAGAATAGAATAGAACAGAATAGACCTTTAGTCGTGACACGCCACCATGCTGCAGGTCTCTGATTGGCTGACTAAACAAGCTGTATGGTATGAAAGTACCTGGACAGACACCAAATGAAAGTAAAACCTGAGCGGGGATTCCCCAAATGTGAAAACAAAAGTAAAAACATGACTCAGAGTTTCAGTACAAAGAGCTCAGAGCTGTGGTCAAATTCATGAACACAAAGTTGGGCCTCTACACCAACGTGACCGTATGGATTACATCTGCACATCACTGGTGGATTTAATAGCCCTTCACACAGCCACAGGTGTCAGTGGTTCCAACTTCGGGGCCCACACCTTTGTGATGAACCCACAGCTGTTTGCTTCATCTTATTTCTGTTTCATGTGGTTCTTTGGTTTCTGCTTTGGCTGTGAGAAACAGATTTTTTGTTCTAAAAACATTATATACAGATGCTGCTATAAGTTTGTTTACAACCTCTCTCTCCCACAGCGTGTCTGTGTCCTGTCTTCCTCACCCAACTGCCAGCTGGTTGCAGCAGATGGCCCCGCCCCTTCCTGAGTCTGGTTCTGCTGGAGGTTTCTTCCTGTTAAAAGGGAGTTTTTTCTTCCCACTGTCTCCAAAGGTCTTGCTCACAGGGGGTCATATGATTGTTGGGTTTTTCTCTGTATGTATTATTATTATTGTAGGGTCTACGTTACAGTATAAAGCACCTCTTGTGATTTGACGCTGTAGAAATAAAATTAAATTACATCTTTATTCTTTCTCTTCTTTTATAATTAAAAAAAAATTAAAACAAAGATGACCATTCTGTCATGGTCCTGGGTCGGTGACCCGGTGTTTTTGGTTTTTGTACTTTTACTTGTGACATTGTTATGTATTATGACTGTTGTGTTTTGGTTTCCTAGGGTTTAGTTTGTGCTCCCTCTGTTTGGTGTCATCCCAGCCTGTGGATCCCCTCTAGTGTAGTCAAGTCTCTGTGTTTAGCCCGAGTCTCTGAGTCTGTGTCTTTGCATGTGTGTGTTTTTCCTGTTTTACTTTGAAGGTCACAAAATAAACTTTTAAGATATTTTCAGGCGAGAATGTAGCTGTGTAAAGTTCAAATATCTGCTCGGTTTATCAAGACATCACATATTTGCAAAAATGCTCCAGTAAGTATTTTGGTTTTCCAATATATTAGCAACTGTCAGTGACATTTATATTAATCAGGCTGAACTTTAATCATACTTTAGATCAGCCTGTTTTACTTATTGTTTTATTTTTGCTTTGGTTTGGGGAAGTTGTTTCTTTACTGATCTTTTCCTGTCTTCTGTTATTAGACTTGAGATATGACTGCACTATGCTGTTGCTGGTGACTCCAGTTAATTCTACAAGACATGCTGTGTAAGGAAACAAACAACAACAGTTTGGTCTGCATTTCTTGAAAGATCACATCCCCCAAACTTAGTTTAGAGGGTCGACACTGTATATAGTGAAGTCTGCAAGTTTTCTAACAGCAAAATTTGTTTTGTGCACAAATCATTTTGCACATCATTAGAATGAAAGTTATTGGCCATATTTGCATAGCCCTTTTTTAAAATGATGCTTTCATGACATTATTGTGTGTTGGGTGGTGGTCAGGGCTATGCAGACTGACAATTTGGGACATTGAATGTCACCTCTCCGGTGGGGAGGGAGCCTGAGATTGTCTAAATTGGAGTCTGTTTTATACCAAATGCAGAAAAAAATGTTTTAAGAAAGCAATTAAGTTCATGTTCCAAAAAATATGATTGTTTGCTTGCAGGACACCAGGAGAGATGAGTCCTCCGTCACAGATGGTGTGGTCAGTGAGGATGGTCGCCTGCAGGTTCAAGCTCATTGCATCTCCAACCCACATCCACTGCCACTGTACTTAAGGGAAGTTAAAGACTTTCTTCTGCACCTACATTTGGATCACCTCGATCCATGACAGTCATTCAGGCAGTAATGCCTGGACTGGTAACAAGCATCCTTAAAATAATACAACATTCCAGCTCATGTGTTGGAATGGAAAACAAATGTGTTGTTTAAATTAGAGACTGCACTTGTGACAGAACAATAAATATCTTATTTTGATTATATAAGTAATGTAAGTACAAAACAAACTTGTGTTAGGCCTAAACTTATTTTCAGAATAATTACATCTGAGACTTTGTTTCATTGTAAGATTATAACAGTGACGGCAATATAATTGTTTGTTGTTCAGCAGAACAGTGTCCAGTATGTTGGCTGTTATACTTTGTTGTGTTTGAAAATAAAAGTTGGGCTGATTTTAACATCATTACAAAAATTGTTGTTAATTATTTTTAATCATATTCAGGTTACCACAAATTGTTTTTTCATTTAGTTGAACTTGAAATGTTTGTCAGTAGGTAAACAATTAGTATTGTACAGTCAGAAATATCAAGTTATTCTTAATACTGCAGACTTGCAATGAATAAGTTGTCCTAACAGTCATCTTAAGTAAGCTTTACTTAGTTTTTTTGAGGCAACGAGTTTCCTTAATTTTTTTGAGTTCTGGGAACTAATTAGATTTTACAGTGTATTTAACATGCTGTGCTTCTTATTAATATGAAGCACAGGTCATATTAATGAGAGTGCAGCCTCTACATGTACAAATATGTGATCAAGTCTTATTTGTTCAACAACTGTTCCCCATTTGTCCTGTAGGTGGCCTCGGTGTGCTCTCAGTCAGCTAGTTTAAAGCCATAAATAAATATAAATAAAAGGATATTGTTGCTGCTGTGAGTTCGCTTTGTCTCCACTCTGTGAGGATTAGTAACAAACACTTGAAGAAGTAGTTATTTATTATTTATCAACTGAGTTCCTTTGAAATGAAGTCAGATGGAGAATTTCCTTTGCCACTGTCATGTGACTGATCACATGATCACATGCATACTCTGTAAAACTGAAACATCTGCATTATCATATCATGGTTTGGTCTTTCTGTGCTTTGACACTTGGGGCTGTTATTCAGTTGTTAAAGTTAATGCTATTCTGCTGAAAGCTGTAAACTTTTAATTCACAAATCAACTAAAGTGGAAACACATCAGAATAATGGAGTTAATTTCTGTTTATGATCAGCTGATCAGGTTTGTGGTAAAAAGATTATTTCCTGTTTTTTGTTATTCCTTCTCTCTAAAGGAACTTTGAGTTATCAGCAGAAACCAGTCAGTGGAAGTGTCACATGTCACATGAACACTAACAACAGTGAACCAGACTAGTTCAAACTTGACTTCTGTAGCTGCAGCTCATAAATCCCTGTTATACACGTTTGAAATTAATAATAATATAATTAAAAAATATATATATATCAGAACAACTGCAGGGTGAAGTCTGTTGGACTGACAAGCTTTTGTCTTTATGTCATATTTTTGATACAGATACTTTTGAGCTCCTGAGATCAGCAGATACTTGTCAAGAACAAGTTGTCCTTGTTGCTCTCATGAACCTCCTAAAATCCTACCATCGACTGCCACTGAATCTTTATTATTTACTAACCTTTATTACTATAAGCTTTTTTATGCCTTAATAATATTTAATTTTAGTGAGAGCAAAACTTTTTGTATGAGGCTGTTATTATGTTTATTTTTTCTTTACTCTACTTGATCCCAAAGGTGTTCTTCCACACCAAACTCTCTCATCTGTGTCTTTATGGACTTTGCTGTCTTCACTGGTAATAAACGTCTGTCCTCCATCTACAGGAGCAGTCAGCTGACTGTGACTCAGTGTGTTAGTGATGACGTTTGATATTCATGCTGATGAAAGTGTTTGAATTGTGTGAGCTGTGAGCTGAAATAAATCCAGTCTGGTGTGTAGAAGCAATCAGCTGCAGTTTGTTCAGCAGCTCATTTTCTGCAGACGGAGGTTGTGTCAGATAATATCAGTCCATCTCATCCTTCTACAGTTCACAATACATCACATGCTCTTATTCTGAAAATCTGCCTCCTTGACTCCTTCCAGGAAGCAGCTCACCTGTCTGTCAGTGCAGCAGGTTTGGACTTTTTGGTCTGAAGCTGAAGTTCGGTGAGGAGCTCAGACTTGTGAGAACAAGAGAACTCACTTGTAGAACTTTTATCAGACAATTTAAAGGTTTTTCATGGAAATCACTCAGGACCCACAGTAAGCCCACAGACTGTGAAGCCTTTGATTTATTATTTATTGCTGCAGTCAATGGAACATTTAGACAATAATGATGAATTTCATGGAAACAAGTTTGAAATGAGCTAAAAGAATGTGTAAAGAAGCTCCAAACAAATCATTAAAGCAGAGCAGTTATTCACTGTAGTGAGACAGGAAGTCAAAGTTTCCAGTTAAAACAAGTAGAAGAAGAAACATGGAGCTGATAAAGTGTAACATGAGTTTGTCAAGAAGAGGCTTCCTGCTCTGCAGCAAACTGTTACCTTCAGTTTGGATTAAGGACACAGCTCAGCTAAAAACAACTTCCACTAACACACTGAGTGTTTCTGTGATCTGCAGTGGAACCAGTTTAAAGTGTCACTACAATAGAAACATCATTTTAATGCTGCGCTCAGTAACAGGACAGAAACAAACAAACAAACAAACATTTCTACATGTTTCCAAAGCGCACAATGAGCAATTTTTGATATTGCGTAATCCCAGTTTCCCCACACACACCTCCCGCCCTGCTCAAAGTTTCACTTCACTTTCCTGATCTCAGTGTCAGATGATCGTCTCCACCACAAATCTGTTGCCCCATAGTTCACAGTAAAAGAGTCACAGCTGGACCAATAAGGCTAAATGGAATCAGAGCAGCAGCAGGTTTGAATTTATCTTTTCAATCCGATGTTAGAGACAGTTTGCTTTTTAAAAGTTTAGACTTTCCCCTTATTGTCTAGACAGGGTGGTAAAAACTTCCCTCATGATGTCATTTTATCTGCATTTGAATTCATATTTTTATTGAAAGTCAGAGAGTGATATTAGGCCCCTTATGTCAAACTGAGTGATTTATGGCCCCAATAAATTATTCATGAGCTCAGGAAGTAATAAAGGAAGTAATAAAAATATGATATTCATAAATATTATGATATTAATAATATTATGATATTCATAAATTTATGATATTCATCAAATTATGCTAGTTAAAGCTCATTAATTTTTTCCAAAAAATAAATTATTTGACTATTAAAAAATAAAGTTTGTATATCAAATAGCATTCTTTATTTTTAAATCATTAAAAAGTTTTTACTTTTTATGCTTAAAAAACGCCATCTGGTGGTGGGTCAGTGCGTGTGTGCGCGCGTGCGCGCCCCTGAGCCCGTGTGTCTGTGCGCGCCCGTGCGCGCGCCTGTGTCTGGGCCGTGCTCGTGTGTGTGTCTCTGGGTCCGTGCTTGTGTGTGTGTGAGAAAATGTGTTAAACCATAGTAAAAGTGCTTAGTTAAACTTGTGCTTTTGTAACGTTCAGTATGGCGAGACATACAGGTTGCATGCCTCGGGGGAAGACTTTATTTCAATTTATTTGCATTTGTTTAATCCGAACAAGGAGATTTAGAATCAAACTCAGACTCGCAAAAGAATCCCCCCGCGGCTCCCAGCAAAAAACTCCTGAAAAACCCTCCGTCCTTTCTCCAAAAACGCACAACAAAAAAACCCTAGAATAACTCGATAAAACTATCGCGGTTCCCACCCCAACCCTAAGGCAAATAAGCAGGAAACCTCTTGAAAAAACCCTCCGTATTTTAGCGAAATATGCCCAGCAAAAAACAAAAAACGCACAACAAAAAAAACCCTAGAATAACTTAGGGAACCCTCTATTTCCCAAAACCATATAATCAAAAACAGGGGAAAAGTCCTGAAAAAACCCTTAGTCTTTTTTCTTCAAACCATCCCTCTTACTAGCTCCGTCTAAAATTCAGCGCAAAGTCTAAGTTCTCCCTTCGCTCTTACTCGCCCCTGCCCGCAGCCGCAGCCAGCGCACAATTTTTCCTTGTTGATCGCTCCCTGGCTCAGCTCGCGAATGCTGCTTACCTCGTTTGAAAATTTGCGCCGGAGACCAACTCCGCCTCCGAGGTGTGTCTAACTTCCCCCCGCTGCCAGTCACATAACAAAGGGGTGGCTCCCCTCGCACCCCGGTTAGCCAATCGGATCTAGTTCCGAATTACCTTCACAGCGATAGGTTTATTCTCTCGCTCGCATTCAGGATAAATAATCTAACATTTCAGCTTAAATTTAACTGTTTTTTTTCTCTCAGAAAAAAAGACTTCTCTTTTTTCACAAACAACATGGACGCCAGACCTGCCAACCTCACTGTGGTCTCTCAGAGCCCAGTAACTAGCTACAGAGCCTCCGCCACTCCAGCAGAACTCACACGATTGCATCTTTGCAGGGTTCAGCCAGCCCCTACTAATCCAATGGAGGAGAGCTTCAGGCTCAACACTGGTGGGTTTTGGGGCTATGCTTTCAGCCTTAGAGAGAGCGAAATCTATTTCTACCAGCTAAAAGCGGGTGAAAGTTTTGGCCCGCTAACACCGCGGATCGCTTTTACTTCCTCTGACTGGGCTGTTTTGACCCTCATCGCCACCCATGAAATCCAGAAGAGCCTGCGGCAGACCAGTTCGCAGCAACCGTGAACCAGGGACCAGCAGACGCAGACGCATCCGGTTTTCAAAGAGGCCCACGCGTTTCCACCATTCAACCAACAACCCCATCAGCACCGGCCTTTAAACATGGCGAGAAAAACCGTCACATACATGCAGTGGGAGACCAAGAGCACGCCATTTTGCAGGTGGATCTGTAGAGCCAGTCGTCAAACAACCAATGATGCTCGCACGGATGATTTTATGTTGGACTTTTCAAACACCCAGTCTGGTGTTTTCAACACCATGCTTCGAATTCCCACTCAGGACTGGTTGAAGATGGTGGGCGAAAAGAGTGGGAAAATATTAGAGCTTTTTAAGCTTAGTAAAACTACACTTGAACTGGTCGTAGTTGGAAATACCCCGCCACGTTCTACATAGCCCCGCCCCCCTCACCCGGCCCTTACCCCCGCCGCCTCCTCTCCCAGTCCTTTTAAAAACCACAACGTCCGTTTCTCCTCCACATCATCTAAAACAATCATGCCTCACCACAGCTTTGGAGCCCCCTCTTCTGTATCTCCATCATCCCTCCGGCCGTCTGCTGATTCTACCCCACTGCCGAGCCACCGATGGATCTGGCTACTCCACCCCCGAGTCCGCCGATGGCTCTGGATACCCCGCCTCAGAGCCCGCATCTGAACTCAGCGTCTCCGGCCGCTATGCTTCCAGATACTCCGCCCCCACCCTCATCCCCTCAAGGCTGGAACTCACCCAGCCATCCGCAACTTGCCGCTCTCGGTTGGCAATCACCGGACCAGACCCCCGCCAACACTTCAGTCTCTGGTGCCTCGCGCTGGGCTTTGGGCGACCCTGTATGCCAGGCCCTTTTCCGAGAGCCCGAAGACAACGATCCCCACCCCGGCGAGAGCCGCGGACAGCCTTCGGCCGTGGACAACGATGAGGCGGCGACTCTGCTCCCCACCGCTGTTTTTGAACTTACAAAATTAACTGTCAAGTACCTTAATAACTCGCTAATCCAGAAGCACCGTCAAGATGTCTGTCAAGGATGTGAGGTCTCCCACCCCTCGCAGAGACGACATTCTTGTCTTTTCCCATTGGAAAAATATTACTTTTTCAGGTACTATGATGAACTCTGCAAAAAATTATGGAATGGACATTTCACCAACACATTATTACAAATTTTGCGGTTAGAGGGTTTTTCACCACCAGCGGCTCAAGTCACAGGCGTTGAGCAGGCATATCTGTTTGAACTCAGAGATGCCCGTGACATAGAGGGGACTCTACAAGAAATTGACGCCAGGTGACCAGGACCGTAATTCATAGAGTGCTCGACGAGAATTACACACTGTGGCTCTCCTAGTAATAGTTTTTCTTCTCTTGCCTATTATTTTTTCTCAAATGTTTTGTTCTTCTTGTTTTGGTTTTTTTTTCTTACTTTTTTTAGCTTTTGTTTGTTTGTTTGTTTGTTTGTTTTCTTACTTTTCAGTTTTGTTTTTACCCGTTCAAATGTATTGTTTTTTTTTCATTACAGCAAATAAAACTGTTTTGGAAAACCATTACATCAAATAAAACCTATTTGGAAAAGCATTGCAAAAATCAATCTCATTATTTGTTTCACTAGAATCAAAGTGTAATGTTTTTAATTACATCAAATAAAATATTTTTTTGTAAACTCGTTACATGAAATAAGTAACCACTCGATCATGAAATAAAACCATAGTTAAACATAACTTGAGAGAACACACATGGCAGAGCAGATTCTATTGAAACGAGCATATTATGACCCATCTCGCCCTGGTAGTTTTTGCGGTGTGCAAAAATTGATTAAAAGCGTACAGGATGAAACTGGTACGAAGATTAACGCGCAAACAGCTCAAAATTCCCTCGCAGAACAGGATGCTTACACCTTGCACAGAGCTGCACGCCTGCGCTTTCCGAGAAATTGCGTGTTTGTCCCCAGACCTCTTAATCAATACCAAGCAGACCTTTGTGACATGAGAGCGTTATCCGAGCATAACGATGGCTATCAATATTTACTTACAGTTATTTATGTTTTCTCTAAAAAATCTTATGCACGAGTCTTGAAAAACAAAACAGGCATTCAAGTTGCCAAGGCTTTTGACTCTGTCTTAAAAAAGATTGCCAAAGTCCTGAAAAGCTACAAACAGATAGTGGTAAGGAATTTTTTAATTCCAGTTTTCAATCTTTAATGAAAAAGCATGGTATAAATCATTTTGCTACAGGGAGCGATCTAAAGGCCTCAGTCTGTGAAAGGTTTAATAGAACTCTTAAAAGTAAAATGTATAGATATTTCACTGCTGCAAATACACGTAGATATATCGATGTGTTACAAGATTTATTACACAGCTATAACACTAGTTATCATAGTTCCATAAGAATGGCCCCGAATGAAGTAAATTCAGACAACACAGCGTTAGTATTTCAAAACCTATATGGCACTTCTCCCTCTCCTTGTAGAAAAAAGCCCATGAAATTTAAAAAGGGAGATCATGTGAGGCTGTCTAAAGTTAGAGGTGTGTTTGATAAGCGGTATGAGCAAACATTCACGGATGAAATATTTTCTATTGATCAATGCATACCTAGAGAGGCTCCTGTTTATTAAATCAAAGATTACGATGGGGAAGAAATTATAGGTAGTTTTTATGAGCATGAGTTGCAGAAAATCGCTCTTTGCAAGGATAAGCTTTATCACAATTCTCTCAAAACGTAAACAGAGGGGACAGATTTATTTCCTGGTGAAATGGAGGAACTGGCCTGAAAAGTTTAATAGCTGGGTTAAGGCCAGTGTGCTTAAAAACCTCACATAACAAACTCCGGACCTCACTCTCACCTTGGTAACCTTGGTAACAGGTCAGCATGACTGTCAGGTCGCAGGGGTTTTACGTCACACTACCATCAAACGCAAGTCTGAATGTATTTAAAAATAATAACAGCAGCTGCTTCCGTGTGGATCTCGCCCAGCATCTCAATCTTGATGGGGCGTGGGAGGTGGCTCTCACTGAAATTTCATATCCCTATACATGGCTTAATTTCCCAAATGATAAGGCTTATTTTGAATGGAGGAAAAAGAGTGATGCTGAGCAGAGGCCTGATGACGTGGTTAAGACAAAAATATGCGCTGGTTTTTATGAGGATGCTAACACGCTGAGATCAGAGGTTGAAGCCTGCCTTAGGCGTATCGACTCGGATATTTATCTAAAATATCACCCAATTGTTAAAAAGTTTGAATTCACATCTGGAGGCATATAACAGCTGAGGTTTTTCCCACCGCTTGCATATATGCTTGGTGTACCAGCAGGTGTCTGGCAGCGATTCGAGCGCAAATTTGCCCCATATCCTGCAGATATAAAGGCGGGGTGTTATCACCTATTCTGTTATTCTGATATAGCAGCGTTACAGCTTGTGGGTGATAGCTACTCCCCCCTACTGCGTACTGTCAAAATAGAGGGTAATTACGGAGCTATTATAACCCTGTGTTTTAACAAACCAGACTATATTCCTGTTGCTCGCAAACACATCGAAAATATCCATATTGAAATCAAAACCGATCAGAACGAGCCTGTAAACTTTACCTACGGTAAAACGATAGTCAAGCTACATTTCCGGCCTGTCAAGGATCTGCCATAACTCATAACATTATGGATAATAATAGATTTATATGGTATTACGAAAGCCAAGCTGGTAATGGCCTGCCTGGCTTTTCAGGTGCGCCTGTAATTTACCGACGAGGAATAGCATCTATTTTCTCAAAATTGTTTAGATTTGTAACCCCGTTCATAAAGCGGGGTGTGAGCGTCGCAAAACCTCATTTGAAAACAGCTGTGAAAAGCATTGCTTCAGATGTGCTGACTTCTGCTGTCGGTAACTTGACTCGATCTGAGTCAAGCCAATGCACTTTATCCCATCTCCCAGATTAATGCAAAAACATTTTCAATACCCGAGAATTCGCGGATATCACATCATTAGAATCTGTGTCTGGGTTCACTGCCCTGGTATCTAGTCATAGGCATGGTTAACCATGAGGCTTTTACAGGTCGATATGATTTATGCCCTTTCAATTTCCAGCATAACAATTTAGAGTTTTTGGCTTTGTGTCATGAGAGTAAGCAAATACCAGCCAAAGCGTTTCAACCCAATTTTGCTGAGAATCACTCCGTAAGAGAGTTTTACAGCCTGTACACTGCTACCGGGAGAAACCTGAAAGATCTCTCCTTGTGCATTGACAGACAGGAGTTTGAACAAGGATATACTCTGTTTGTGTTCAATATGAATCCTTCAGATGACAGTCAGGCCTTGTCACCGGTAATAAATGGCAACTTGAGACTTGAAATGCGCTTCAGAGTCCCGCTACCTCACACAACCACATTGATCGTTTATGCATGTTATGATTCCATTCTCAAGATCAATTCCAAAAGACAAGTTTTGGTTGATTATTACTGAGAGGTTTCACCTTTTTTATTGAAGCATGAACAATCATCAATTGGAGAGTATCATGAGGCTGCTAGTCGGCGACAGTTTTTTTGGAGTATATGCAGAAGATGAATTATTAACATTACTCAAACGCCCGTTTAAACGGCCTACATATATGATCATAAATACAGATCCAAGGAACAAACCTGGAACTCATTGGCTGGCGATTTCATTAGATGAAGATGGAGGTGCTAGTTTTTATGATTTGTTCGGGTTCCCACCGGATTATCCCTTTTACCCCAAAAGCATTGTAACGTTTTTGAAAAAGCATGCTAAACGAGTATCTTTCCATCAAAGACAGCTACAAGCCACACTGTCTACAGTATGCGGACAACATTGTATATTTTTTTTAGCCCAGAAATCGCGCAGAAAGACTTATGATGATGTACTCGCTTTATATAGCTCTAATCAAAACAAAAATGATAACATTGTCTCTTGTTTTGTAAAACGATTTATCAGATGTGTATTAATATGTAAAGCTAGCAATTTTAATCAAACTTCGTGTTCTCTGAAAGCTTTTAATGATTGTCATTTGTGCTAAAAATTATTTTCAATAAAACTAAAAACGTTTCTGGGAAAAAAGTGGTGTATTGTGCTTTTTTTGTCAAATAAAAACATGAGAGATAATTAACTTTATAAAACATAATAATGTTTATTTTTGGTTTTTGATTACATCAGAAATTTAACCATGTGGGTGATAAGGCAATTGTCTTGCTTTTCTTCTTTTTTTTCTTAACAATAACATCTTCCTCGGATGATCTGTGGTATTCTCCTGCTATTTCCCTTCTGGCCGATAAGTTTCCAATAGTTGAGAGGGGTATTTTTAGATCCGCCAAAGTTTGTGCAAGCGAACTCCAGCCTGTTGGTTTCACACTTGCCCGAGAGCTTGCTAAAAACTTCATCAGGTCGAGCATATGACTTCCAGGTATTGGGTTTTGTCTATGCATCAATTCTCTGTCCTCATTCTATCCGCTGTGACCTTTTGATGCTAATATTCTACGCATTAGATATTCAGTGTTTCTCTTTGAGCGTGAATTTATGTGGGTTAAAACGTCATGTAAAACCTTATTCACACTTGCCATCTGCTCCCCCTCCTCGCTTTCTTCCTGCTGGTAATCATGTGATCTCTCACTCTGTCCCCCTTCACGCTCCGCGGGGAGCCTTACTGTTATTTGCTTGCTTTCATCTACTTTTTGTCTCTCAAGTACGAGGTACTTTTGTAAAAGCATGTTATACTTTTTTATTTTCTCATCAGGGTTTAGACCCTGAGTCTCCAATACACGTCTCATTTCACTGTCCAGTTCATCCTCGGCTTTGTCTCTGATGCTTGGCTGAGAAGCATTTGCATGCGTTTCATGTAAGCGTTTGATCTGCTCGGGCGAGATCAGATACATTTTCTGCATTTTTATTTGTGAATGGCGCCTATAGCTAAATCAGCTATGATGGGTAACACTGTTGTGAGCAGTGGTAAGAGGAAACCACCTTTTTGAGTCATTATCTTCTTTTTCTTCCTGACTCCGTCACGTCTGTTGGCCATTTGTCTGATTTTGTCTCTGTGTCGTTTCAACTTCTTATGCTGGCATTGTGTGATTGGAATATTTCCTTTTAAAAGATTCATACAAATCTCACAAATAGCCTGAATAAAATCGGGTGAGCATTCTTCTAAAATAACCTTACGAATTTTAGGGGAGCTTGTGGTTAGTGTTTTCAGCAAAGAAAAGTTTCTTCTCAATCTTACAGACATTGTTTCTCTTATTTTTTCTTGGGTAAGAAAACACACAGCTGTTCTGAGGGTAGTATCCCTGTTCTCAGTCTTAGTTGCTCTGGACAGGTGGGGGTTAAATCTATCAATAAATATTCATGTGGCTCTCTCGTGGCTTCTTCAAAACTCTCCAAGAAGAATTGCAGACGTCCTGGGCATATTTGTCTAGCTAGTGTATTAACTTGTAATTTATCACGAGGGTTTTTAAATAACACCATATAAGTACTGTTCAGACTGATCGTCGTACTGTGTTTACCTTGTAGAAACACATTCTGGCTCAACATCATCACACTCATATTTTTATGGTGTCTGTATTGAGTGAAAATCCGGACCACTTCTGGATGATTAGCTGCTTGAAAAATAACATCATCCAGTACAATGAGATGACTCTAGTGTGATGGAAACAAGCTCTCGTCTTCAAAAGATTCAGGGAGACCTTCAATGAATTTAATGCTTTTATTTTTCTCTTGAAGCTCAGAATACAGAGGCTGAAAGGATGTATAAACCCACGCAACATTGTCAACAAGCTTGTTGAAAACATGTACACAGTTTTCCAATTCAGATTTCACAAAAAAAGGTTTTCCCGAGCCACTTGGCCCAACAACCATACAGGAAAATGGGACTTGGAGTCTGTGATCAAACTCGATTAAAGCAGGCTGAAACATTTTTAAAAACAAACAAAAAGAAAAACAAAAATAAAAAATTAAAATAATCAATAACCAAAGGGTAAAGTCAGACCTCCAGCAATCTACCATTGTCATAAACAACCCGGAATTTTTTGGGGAATGATGAATTTTGTAGTGAAAAGGCTGATTTATTCCGAACGATACCATGCTGAGGGACCTCAAGTGTAGACCCTCCTTCACAGTTATCAATGTAATTGTCAACAAGGTTCTTTACAGATTCAAAGTTGACCCTTTCGCAGACATCATGTGTTTGTGTGATCCCTTTTGCTTTCAAAACAACTTTACCTTTTTTGGTCATGTAGCCATAGCTTTTAGGTCCAGCTGCAACAAACTCTGTAATGAAATCATCCTGGTCTAACTCATTTGTTAGATCGCCTAAATATCTACCTAATTCTAGTTCAGACTGATTTTGTTTGGTGAGATAAACAACACTGTCAGTATCATAGTAAATAGCTCTTTCTTGCAACTGATCCAAGTAACTGTAGAGTTTCATATGCCCATATGAAGTAGTGAACGCCGCAATGAAGATGTTATCTGTGGAGTTTGGGAGTGGAGTACAGAGGTCACCAAAACACCATTGAATAAGAGCCACATCATCACTGACAAAAGAGAAATAGCTCACTTTGTATTTTTGAGAGAACATGAGGTTAAAGAATTCCTCGGGGTCACTGACGAGTTTGCTCTATGTGAGATTATTTCTCTGACCAAATTTTCCCCAAAAGGAGTTTAAACACAGTTTGGCCATTTGTCTTTTAGCAGGGTTTAGTTTTATGTTTTCAGGGTCTAAAGTGATGCCTTGTTTAGCCTGGTAGTCTTTAATGTAAAGCTGTTTAGCCTCCTCACTTACAACATCTGATGGGTAGCCTGAAGCTTCTTGTTTTTTACACAGGAAATGATGTACATAGTCTGTGAATATTGTGTTACTCTGTTTCTCAAAGTGCCATACCTCGGTGATTCGACTTATTTGATAGCCCTTTTCTAATGCCAGGTTAAATTCACACACCTCTGAGAGCTCTCTCCTCGTTGCTATGGTTACACGCCCCCTCTTGGTTGTTCATTTCAGCACAAGTGCGACAGAGAATAAAGAGAAGCTTGCCTGACTTTGTTTTATAGGGTACAACGAGAAAATAGAGTCCTCTGGGTGGGTATACAACCGCTTTGATAAACCCAAAGTAGTTTTTAGGGTCCTGAAAATTTCGAAAGATTATTTGAGGATGACGTAAGGGATAACGACAGGTGCTATTTACAAATGGATACAACGAGGTAACATCCACGTAACTGATTCTCTCACCAGGCCCAACACTACAACGCAGCTGTGCTGGGCTTGTACGTCCTCCAAAGAGGGCATGGCGAGGGTTCAAAGGCTCTGGTGGGTCGTAACGTTTGAGAAAGTTGATTACACTCTCATCAGTACGTTTTAACTCGGTCCACTCATGCTCCCAGATTATAACAAGACACACATTATGCTCAGCTCTCAATCTAGCGAGCCTGTCATGAGTGGCCATGTTAATGTCTGAAAAAGAAGCACCTAACAGGTGGTTAACATCGGCCTGATTCGAAAAACACGTAACGCAACCATGGAAGTAGCAGCCCAAAAATTCCCACACATATGTTTTACCGTTAATCTGACCATACCCATCTACATAATAACTACCGAGCTGTTTTTCTCCTTGATTGAGTGCATGTCTGATGCAAAACACCTTGTGTGTAAGAGAGATATTCGAGCCATTGAATTGAGGATGAGGAAAATGATTTGACCTGATTACGGTAATTTGCAGGGACGGTATTCCTAAAGAATTGGCTGGCATGAAGTTTGTTAAATAAGTTTTTAGGCACGTGTAACACGCCCCAAGCAAATCAATTCAATTCAATTCAATTTTATTTATATAGCGCCAAATCACAACAAAAGTCGCCTCAAGGCGCTTTATATTGTACAGTAGATCGCACAATGATAAATACAGAGAAAAACCCAACAATCATATGACCCCCTATGAGCAAGCACTTTGGCGACAGTGGGAAGGAAAAACTCCCTTTTAACAGGAAGAAACCTCCGGCAGAACCAGGCTCAGGGAGGGGTGGCCATCTGGGGTGGGGTGGTTGGGGTGAGAGAAGGAAAACAGGATAAAGACATGCTGTGGAAGAGAGACAGAGATTAATAACAGATATGATTCGATGCAGAGAGGTCTATTAACACATAGTGAGTGAGAAAGGTGACTGGAAAGGAAAAACTCAATGCATCATGGGAATCCCCGGCAGCCTACGTCTATTGCAGCATAACTAAGGGAGGATTCAGGGTCACCTGGTCCAGCCCTAAGTATATGCTTTAGCAAAAAGGAAAGTTTTAAGCCTAATCTTGAAAGTAGAGATAGTGTCTGTCTCCCGAATCCAAACTGGAAGCTGGTTCCACAGAAGAAGGGCCTGAAAACTGAAGGCTCTGCCTCCCATTCTACTTTTAAATACTCTAGGGACAACAAGTAGGCCTGCAGAGCGAGAGCGAAGTGCTCTAATAGGGTGATATGGTACTACAAGGTCATTAAGATAAGATGGGGCCTGATTATTTAAGACCTTGTAAGTGAGGAGCAGGATTTTGAATTCAATTCTGGATTTAACAGGAAGCCAATGAAGGGAAGCCAAAACAGGAGAAATATGTTCTCTCTTTCTAGTCCCTGTCAGTACTCTTGCTGCAGCATTTTGGATCAGCTGAAGACTTTTCAGTGAGTTTTTAGGACATCCTGATAATAAAGAATTACAGTAGTCCAGCCTGGAAGTAATAAATGCATGAACTAGTTTTTCAGCATCACTCTGAGACAGGATATTTCTAATTTTAGAGATGTTGCGCAAATGGAAGAAAGCAGTTTTACATATTTGTTTAATATGTGCATTGAAGGACATGTCCTGGTCAAAAATGACTCCAAGGTTCCTCACAGCATTACTGGAGGCCAAGGTAATGCCATCCAGAGTAAGAATCTGGTTAGATACCATATTTCTAAGATTTTCAGGGCCGAGTACAATAACCTCAGTTTTATCTGAATTAAGAAGCAGAAAGTTAGCGGCCATCCAGGTCTTTATGTCTTTAAGACATTCCTGCAGTTTAACTAATTGGTGTGTGTTACCTGGCTTCATGGATAGATAGAGCTGGGTGTCATCTGCATAGCAGTGAAAATTTATGCTATGTCTTCTAATGATGTTGCCTAGGGGAAGCATGTATAATGTAAATAGAATTGGTCCTAGCACTGAACCCTGTGGAACACCATAACTGACCTTAGTGGGTGAAGAGGACTCTCCATTTATATGTACAAATTGGAGTCTATTAGATAGATATGATACAAACCACTGCAGTGCAGTACCTGTAATACCTACAGCATGTTCTAATCGCTCTAATAGGATATTATGGTCAACAGTATCGAACTCAGCACTAAGGTCTAGCAGGACAAGCACAGAGATGAGTCCACTGTCAGAGGCCATAAGAAGATCATTTGTAACCTTCACTAAAGCTGTTTCTGTGCTGTGCTGAGCTCTGAAACCTGACTGAAACTCTTCAAATAAGCCATTCCTCTGCAGATGATCTGTCAGCTGTTTGACAACTACTCTTTCAAGGATGTTTGATATGAAAGGAAGGTTGGAGATTGGCCTATAATTAGCTAAGACAGCTGGGTCTAGAGATGGCTTTTTAAGTAAAGGTTTAACTACAGCCACCTTGAAGGCCTGTGGTACATAGCCGATTATTAGAGATAGGTTGATCATATTTAAGATTGATGAATTAATTAATGGCAGGACTTCTTTGAGCAGTTTTGTAGGAATGGGGTCTAAAAGACACGTTGATGGTTTGGAGGAAGTAATTATTGAAGTTAACTCAGAAAGATCAATTGGAGAAAAAGAGTCTAACTTAACATCAATGGTACTGAAAGTAGCTGTAGATAATATTACATCTGTGGGATGATTATTGGTAATTTTGTCTCTAATGATAAAAATTTTATTTGTGAAGAAGTTCATGAAGTCATTACTAGTTAACGTTAAAGGGATTGTTGGCTCAGTAGAGCTCTGACTGTTTGTCAGCCTGGCTACAGTGCTGAAGAGAAACCTGGGGTTGTTCTTATTTTCTTCAATCAGTGACGAATAGTAAGATGTTCTGGCTTTGCGGAGGGCTTTCTTATAAAGCAGCAAACTATTTCTCCAGGCTAAATGATGATCCTCTAAATTTGTGACACGCCATTTCCTCTCCAGCTTACGAGTTATCTGCTTTAGGCTACGTGTTTGAGAATTATACCACGGAGTCAGGTACTTCTGATTTGAGGCCTTAGTTTTCACAGGAGCTACAGTATCCAGAGTCGTACGTAGTGAGGAGGTAAAATTATTAACAAGATAATCGACCTCTGTTGGAGTAGCGTTCAGATAGCTGCTCTGCTCTGTGTTGGTACAGGGCATTGAAGATGATAACAGTGGGTGGATTATATTCTTAAACTTAGTTACAGCGCTTTCAGAAAGACATCTACTGTGATAAAGTCTACTCTCCACTGCTGTGTAATCAATTATTGTAAATGTAAATGTTATCAGGAAATGATCAGACAGCAGAGGGTTTTCAGGAAACACTATTAAATGTTCAGTTTCTATGCCATATGTTAAAACAAGATCTAGAGTGTGATTAAAGTGGTGGGTGGGTTCTTTTACATTTTGAGAGAAGCCAATTGAGTCTAATAACAGATTAAATGCGATGTTGAGGCTGTCATTTTTAGCATCTACATGGATGTTAAAATCACCCGCAATAATTATTTTATCTGAGCTGAGCACTAAATCAGATAAAAAGTCTGAGAAATCAGAGAGAAACTCTGTGTAAGGCCCAGGTGGACGATAGATGACAACAAGTAAGACTGGTTTCTGAGTTTTACAGCTGGGGTGGACGAGGCTAAGCATCAGGCTTTCAAATGAATTAAAAGTCTGTCTTGGTCTTTCGTTAATTAATAGACTGGTGTGAAAAATTGCTGCCACACCGCCCCCTCGGCCTGTGCTTCGAGATTTCTGGTAGTTAGAATGACTCGGGGGTGTTGATTCATTTAAACTAACATAATCATCTGGCTGCAACCAGGTTTCTGTAAGGCAGAGTAAATCGATTTGTTGATCAATTATTAAGTCATGTACTAACAGAGACTTGGAGGAGAGAGACCTAATATTTAATAATCCACATTTCACTGTTTTACTCTTTGGTTCAGATGTGGATACTGTATTGTTCTTTCTTTGTGATTTTTTATGTTTAAATTGTTTATTGCTGGTTTTTAGTTTGTTTTTTGTCTGTTTGGGAGCTGACACGGTCTCAATGGAGATGGGTTTTTGGGGGGTAGCAGGAGGAGAGAAGCTGCAGAGAGGCGTGTAAGACTGCAACTCTGCTTCCTGGTCCCAACTCTGGATAGTCATATTTTGGGGGGTTTAATAAATTGGTCCATATTTCTAGAAATGAGAGCTGCTCCATCCAAAGTGGGATGGATGCCGTCTCTCCTAACAAGACCAGGTTTCCTCCAGAAGGTTTGCCAATTATCTATGAAGCCCACTTCGCTTCTGGGACACCACTCAGACAGCCAGCAATTTAAGGAGAACATGCAGCTAAACATGTCACTCCTGGTCTGATTGGGGAGGGGACCAGAGAAAACTACAGAGTCCGACATTGTTTTGGCAAAGTTGCACACCGATTCAATATTGATTTTAGTGACCTCCGATTGGCGTAACCGGGTGTCATTACTGCCGACGTGAATTATGATCTTACTGTATTTACGTTTACCCTTAGCCAGCAGTTTTAAATTTCCCTCAATGTCGCCTGCTCTGGCCCCTGGAAGACAATTGACTATGGTTGCCGGTGTCTCTAGCTTCACGTGTCTGAGAACAGAATCACCAATTACCAGAGTTTGATCCCCGGCGGGTGTGTCACAGAGTGGGGAAAAACGGTTAGACACATGAACAGGCAAGAGGGCGGCCGACAGATTATGTCTGATTCTGAAAAAAACAGATAAATCATGAGATGGACGACAGGTAGTGTGTTTCCTCTCTCGCTTCTGCCAGATCTTTATTTAAACACATTCATGTTTTCACAACAGGTTGCAAAAACTTCTTAACATCTCTGTCTCACATTTCCAAAGCCCAAAATCAGAATAAACTAAAATAGTATAAACAAAAATCTAAACAGTCATCTCTGTTGTTTGTTACTAAGAGCTTTAAATCACACTCTTTTCCCCACACATAGTTTGATAAAGCAAACATTCCAGTACTGTACCATGTACTAATGGCGTGTCTATATAGTGGAAATCTCCACATTAACATTGCAGAGCGATCAGAATTATTATAGGTTATTACACTAACTTTAGACAATAACAGTGACAACACATCAAACTGTCTCTGTGAACACATTAACTCAAATATACAGGAGCCGTGGTGTACTTTTGTTACAAGAGGGTGCCTTAAGTTTAGGAAACAACAAAGCCGACGGCTACTCCAGGATGCGGCGAGCTAAGCTAGCTCCTACTCTCGATCGTAACACATTTCAGTGAACAAAACAGATGAATACAGATCTCAGCAAAACAAACTGCTGGTAGGGTTTTACCCTCATTTGGCATGTAAATTATGTGGACCACATGTGTGGCCTTATTACTTACTAACCTGAAAAAAACAGATAAATCATGAGATGGACGACAGGTAGTGTGTTTCCTCTCTCGCTTCTGCCAGATCTGAAGACGAGCAGTAGCGTCACACTAAACCATCTCACTAGGGCGGAAGTGCCCCCTTGTGGCGTAACTAGGGATCACACCACATGTTGGATCTCCAACAAAAATCACAAAATTAAGGCCCTTCCTTGACAAAACTACACCTAAAAGCTTATACAATATACAAAAATTAAATCACATAATGTGACCACACATTACAGTGTGTCACACGCTCCCTGGCAAAATAAGAATGGCTCCTGGCATTCAAACCTCAATTTTTCTCAAAAACATTGACAAATACACTTATTCAATATAGCAAAGGTGTGTATATGTAAGGTGTGTAAGCATATGGAAGGTGAGGTGTAAAGCCTGTGGGTGTTGGAATATGATAAGGAACTGTTCATGGTGGCATATAGGGTGAGGAGAGCGTTGCAACTGTAGGATGAGGCTGGTACGATGGTTCACCCAGTGTTTGGTATGTCAGCATCTGCCTTGGTTTCCTCTCCCTAGTCGACCTTCTCATGTCGCTAGTAGAACATAGTGGAGGGGTGCGTGCAGACAGTTCTTCCTCATTTGGAATTGACAGTTCATCATCTGCGCTTTCTGATGGGACTGGGTCATGTAGTGAAAGTACCTCTGGAAAGTTGTCTCCTAGACTGACTTGATCTTGGCTGACTGGCCGACCTTTGCATGACTGTTTTCTTCAGCGGAGGCTGGGTCGGGCTGTTCTGCAGTAGGTATCCTATGGTAAGTCTTTCCTTTGATGGGCTCTCTTTCTTTTACAGGAAGCCTCAACCAGAATGTTCCATTACTCTCCTCAGAGTCTGAGTCACTTGTTTCAGTCTGTTGCCTTCTCCTGCCTCTGTCCCCTGGCAGGTTGGTTGATTTTGTTTGTCTCTTTGGTGTAGGTCCAGGAATGTGCTGTGGAGTCTCAACTGGCAAGTCATTCACAAGTAGTAACAAGTTACGGTGAAGCACTCTAGTCTTATCCTTGTCTCCTGCTTCTCGGTAGACTACATACACGGGGTTGTCGGCTACCTGTGCTTTGACTACGTAGATACTCTTTTCCCAATATGACTTGAGCTTTCCAGGCCCCCCTCTTTCACCAAGATTTCTAACGAGGACCCTGTCCCCAGAATGCAAGACGACACCCCTGAGTTTTTTGTCATAGTAGGATTTGCCTCGTGCGCTGGACAGTTTACTATTCTCACTGGCTATCTTGTACGCTTCAGTCATCTTTTCTGCCCACTTCTCAGCATAATGTTTGTGAGACACAGTTTTTTTCTCCCCAACCAGGCCAAACAACAGGTCTATTGGGAGACGGGGGTGATGCCCATACAACAGAAAGTAAGGGGAATACCCTGTTGACTCATGCCGCGTACAATTGTAAGCGTGCACTGTTTGCTGAAGGTGATCTTTCCAGCATTGCTTTTCTTTGTCACCGAGTGTCCTAAGCATCTGCAAGAGAGTCCGATTAAATCTCTCGGCGGGATTACATTGGGGGTGATAGGGTGTGGTCCTTGAGTGTCCAATTCCAGCTTTCTCTCTTAAAGTCCTAAAGAGCTCGTTTTCAAACTCACGACCCTGATCGTGATGCAGCCTGCCGGGATATCCAAAACGCTGGATGAAATCACCAAAGATGCGCTCAGCTGCTGTCTTGCCTGACTTATTTTTGGTTGGGTATGCTTGAGCAAACCTTGTAAAATGATCTACTACGACCAGGATATATTCATATCCACCTCGGCTGGGCTCTAGGTGCAGGTAATCTATGCATACAAGATCCAAAGGTGAGTTTGAAGTGATTGTACCCATTGGGGCACGGACATGTCCAACAGGTTTTTTTTTGTTTTATGCAGGGACATTTCTTTGTGACATAGTTTTCAACTCCCTGTTTCATAAATGGCCAGTAGAACCTCTCTCTAGCTAGGGCCAGTACTCGGTCGGTGCCAATGTGTCCCATGTCGACATGGAGGTACTTTAATACCTTGGCCTTGTAAACTGCTGGGAGGACAAGTTGCTGTCTTTCAGTGGTACGTCGATACAAAAGTCCATTGTCAAGGCACAGTTTGCTCCATTCATGAAGCAGTCTCCTTGCAGCTTTACCTACTGTTTGTCTTATCTCGTTTGTCATTACGGCATTTGTCTCCTTTAGCCGAATGATTTCTCCCACTGCTGGGTCTTCCCTTTGAGCCTTCACCAACTCCTCACTGATTATGGTTGGAAGTGAAGTTGAAGGGTCTTGGTTCGTGTTAGTAGTAAGAGCCAGGATGGCGACCCAAGCTACATCCTGTTCCTGGGCTGCTTTGGCCCCACCCCATGTGGTTTGCACAACTTCATGAGAGAGCCCCTCAGTACATGCTGTCACGTACTTCTCAATGTCAAGGGGCATGCGGGACAACGTGTCAGCATCTATATTTACCTTTCCTGGTCTGTATTTTATCTCAAACCGGAAATCTGACAACTCCCCAACCCAGCGATGCCCAACAGCATTAAGCTTAGCAGTGCTCATTATGTAAGTCAGAGGGTTGTTGTCAGTATAGATGGTGAAGTGTGGGGCATAATAGAGGTAGTCTCTAAACTTTTCACACACTGCCCATTTAAGTGCCAGAAATTCTAATTTCCCACTGTCCAGGCAATAGTTTTTCTCGGCTGGAGACAGCGTTCTGGAGCCATACCCAATAACCCTTAGCTTACCATCCTGCTGCTGATAGAGTACAGCGCCAAGGCCTTGCTCTGAGGCATCTGTGTGTAACAAGAAAGGTAAGTGGAAGTCTGGGTAGGCCAGGACTGGAGGGTGGGTGAGCATGTCAATGAGTAGCTCCAGTGCCCCCTGGTGTTCACCAGTCCACACCACAGGAGTATTGGAAGACAGCTGACTGCCTTTGGGTTTCCTCTGGTGAGATGGTGCTCGCGACATGTCAGACTTGGCTTGGAGAAGCTCGTACACAGGCTTTGCGATACGTGAGAAGTCCTGAATATAGCTACGGTAATAGCTGAGGAAGCCCAGGAGCCGCCTCACATCACCAACAGTCTGTGGTGTTTTGGCCCTGAGTGACTGCACAGCCTCTAGATCCTTTGGGTCAATTTGCACACCCTCTGCTGATACAAGGCGACCCAAATATCTTACTTGTCTGCGAAAAAATTCACACTTTTCAGGCCTTAGCTTCACACCGTGATGCTGAAGTGCTTTCAAAACTTTGCGGACGCCCTCAACATGCTCCTCAAAGCTTTTGGCATAGCAGAGGATGTTATCTAGGTAGGGAATGCAACATTCATCCCTAAATGCATCCAGCATCTCCTCCATACTCCTCTGAAAGGCTGCAGGCGCATTGGAGAGGCCAAAGGGTATTCTGACCCACTCATATAACCCCCAGGGAGTTACAAAGGCTGTGAGATGCCTTGAGCCCTCTGCCATAAATCCCTGGTGGTACGCCTTTCCTTGGTCAAGAATACTGAACCAGCAATGGCCCCCCAGCTTATCGATCAGATCTTGGATACGGGGCAGTGGGTGCCTATCAGGAATGGTAACCGATAGTCGATGCACAGGCGTAATGTGCCATCCTTTTTGCGGACACATACAACAGGGACAGCATAAGGAGATTTTGATTTGATTATCCAGCCCTTTGCTAAAAGGTCCTGGATGTACTCCTTTACTTCATTGAACAATGGCTTTGGAACTGAGCTGTAGGCTTTTTGCACAGGGATGTCATCTTTAAGATTTAGTGACAGCTCTAGACTTGTAATACAGCCTATATCATTAGCATCCTTTGCAAAAGCAGCTGACTCCTCAAACAGCATTTTCCTTACAACTCCCTGCTGCTCCTCTGTGAGGTGATGTACATCAACCAGTGGATGCCACAATAGAGTGGAACAACTTGGAGTAGATGGTGCAGTGGTAGGACTCTGAATCTCTAGGTCTCTGTTTGGGAGTGAGTCAGTCTCAACAATTTTTTTGATAGGCTGGATACTGCCAATCAAAGCTTTTTGAGGTAGAATAATGTCATGTTTTGTCTGGTTCCCTAAAGGCAAATTCACATGTGGAGTTCTGCCCATCTGAACTTCTAAGAGGCCCTCACCCACATCTAGCTGTTGTAACTAGGGATGGGTACCGGTGTCCGGTGCCATGATGGCACCGGTTCTGACATAAACGGTAGTAACCAGACCGAAAAGCAGCGCACATTTCGGTGCTTTATTTCGGTGCTTTTTTTTTTTCCTGAGCCAATTCTAGCCAATCATTTTACGTTTCCGAGGATAGTAGGCGGGGCCAGGTACGTACGTTCTTTTAGAGCAGAGCTACAGATTAAAAATGTCCATGGCGAAGCGGTAAAAAGTCTGGCTGTACTTCACAGCAAAAGATGCAAACTCAGCAGCCTGCAACAAGTGCTTTAAGCTGATACTGTGATACTGTCAAAGGAGGTAACACCTCAAATCCGATGAAACACCTGGCGATGCATAGTGGTTTTTTAAAAGCCGAGAAATACGCCGTGTTTGATAGCTTGCTGCGAGCCCTCACACCGAGCACATCTACTGCGGGTGTGGTGCCTGTTATCGGACCCGGAGTTAACATCTCCCAAAAACCCGAAGAGTAAAGTCCTGGCCCCTAGCCCTGTTAGCATAGCAGAAATGATGACGGATGATGATGGCAGCAGCAGCCGTTCTTCTCTGCGTGAGTAGCTTCATGTTGTTCGTGTGTAATTAACGTTGAGTACGCTAACCACATTATTACATTAATGCATGTAAGGTGAACTAGCAAACACCGTCGTAGTTACATGCGGCTGTCTTCTTGTTTGATGGCAGATACTCCCTTCACCCTGGCCAAAAAGGCTAAAATGACCAAAGAAAAAGTGGAAAACAGTTAAACATGAGAGGTTTTTGGACAAAGTTTGTGTTTTTTCCATTGTTTAAGCACTGCTTCCAGCCAAGAGTGAGACCATATATGCCCTATAGCTGCAGAAAAGGCTAACATTGTTATCTTTTTACAAAAAAACCAGCTAAACATGAGAGGTTTTTGGACCAATTTTGTGTTCTCCATTCTTTAAGCACCGGTTTGAGCACCGTTTAAGCACCGGCACCGTTTCAAAAGTACCGGTTTGGCACCGGTATCGGATAAAACCTAAACGATACCCATCCCTAGTTGTAACTGTGGGCAATTTTCCTCAGGTTCGAACAGCACTAGAGGGTCACCAGGGTCAAACTGTGGTGGTACTCTACATTTTACCCAGGTTACGCTACCAGCTGGGATGACTTTGTCTTTCGGACCTGTTCTCAGGCGCCCCTGAGCAGAAACAGGTTTTTTTGTCTGCACAAAATGGACAATGGTCTTTGCTGTGTCATCAGGGATGGACATTGCCTCACCTAGGAGGCGACTTAAAGTGGAAGCTAGCCTATCTGGTTTTCCCTGAATCACTACTTCAACCACATTGAATCCCAAAAGTGGCATTTCTAAGGGCAACGAGCTCACCAGGAAGGGTACACTGACTGATAAATCTGGGTCCTCATTTCCTGGTAAGTTCAGGGTTATGATCACCCAGCCGTCAAAGGGGATTAGTCCTCCATTGACTGCATACACTTCCAGTGTCTTTTTATCCTCCATGAGCTCAATTAGCTCAGTCAGAGGACGAATGTCAAGATCCGGTAAGTACTTGTCTTTCCAATGGCGGTCTATTATGCTGACTTGGGCCCCAGTGTCCAAGACAGCATTGACTGCGAGGCCATTGAGAATACACTTAGTCAAAGCTTTCCTACCTATTAATTTGGCAACAGGTTCATTGGTAGGCGTCATGTCTTTTAGGGGGTCAGCAGCAGTTCTCTCACGGCTATGCTTTTTGTTAACAGCAGCTGTTTCAATAGTTGTTTTGAACCTACTGTTCCCCGTCACATTGTGGGTGGTGTCTGTTTCAGCTCCTCTGTCTGTGAATTGGGACTTGGGAAGATCTCCGGTTACTGTTTGTCCGTTTTTTTGGCAACCCACAGCTCTGTGTCCCTGTTCGCCACAAGAGAAGCAGTGTTTACAATCTTGTAACTCCTCCTGCACACACTTTGGACAACCATAACGGCTTCCTCTTCTGGTTGCTTGTGGCTTGGGGGGTCGACAGCTGTATGACTGGCTTCTCTCCACTTTCTCTGCTAGCGTGTCTACTAATTTGGTGAGCACATCTATTTTCTCTGCGAGCTTCTGTACTTCATCTGATTTGGCTCTATGCTCTGTCATCTCTTTCTTTGTATTTGCCTGCTTAACCTGTTCTCCCTCAACCTGTAGACTATGTGCAGCAGCTTGTTTTGAACGTTGTGTTGACCCCAAACGCCTTTGTCGTTCACTCTCATCACTTGTTACCCTCATGACATGATTTAGGATTGTCTCATCTGTAACTGTGTTGTCTGAAAGTAAAGGTTTCAGCTCCCTGCGAATATCATTGTACTTGTGTCCTATTCCCTGATACACTGTGTGTAGGAAGACATCTTGTACTGTGTCTGGGCTATACCTGATATCAGTCCCTGGCTGTTTTGACCCAAACAATATTCTTTGCTTCAGTCCAATAACACGGTAGAGGAACTGCTGAGGGGTTTCATGCTCATTTTGTTTGGCACACATTAGTTCTTGAAATAGTTCTGTGCTATTCCTCTCACCTAAGTGCGACTGGAGGAATCCCTTGAGCTCAGCCACAGTCATGTCTTCTTTATTGACCAGCATGTCCTTGAAATCCCCTGGCTTTATTATCCTTAGCACACCTCTCACGATCTCAGACTCAGTGAAATTGTCCTTTATCCCCTCCTCTATCTGTCTGCAAACACTGTTAAAGCTGATATCAGATGAGTGATCTCCAATTTGGCCTCCTTGAACTTTGAATTCACGGCGATGAATGTAGGACAGATCCTTCAATGACACTACTTGTTCCGGTCCTCTGTGTCTGGAAACATCCATCTGTGCCTCAGAGTGAGGTGGGACTGAGAGTGTAGGTTGTGCTGTGGCTTGTGGTGTGGGAATGTGCATCAGCCTACCAAGCTTTCGGCTCAAATCCTCATAGTCTAACAGCATCTTTTGGACATTCTCTGGTGAAACGTCACAGCTGAGTTCATTAGTTGTCTCAGTGATTAGCTTGGCGTTTGCTGTTACAGGAGTGGTTACATTTGTTACATCAGAAAATAGCACATCAGTGTTAGCTGGTTGGGCTGACCCAGTAGGTGGGACAGTGATAAGTGGGGACATTGGCTTTGTATTTACACTTGACCCAGCAGGTAAGATTACACTAGTTTGAGACTGAACAACCTCATCGACAACATCTTTTAGGGCTAGTAGTTCTCCCATGCCCCTATCCTCAGCATCTAGCAAGTTCTTACTGTACATAAAGGCGTGGATGTACTCGAATCATCCCTCGGCGTCTCCGCTGGAAAGCTCTGCAGCATCTTTGCCTGGAACAGGGCCGACTGTAGAAGCAATCTGGAAAAGTTCGTTGGATGACAGCAACAGTAGGCTTTTCCTGATGTCCCATACCAGGCTTTTCCTCTCCTGGTCTGCCATGACGACGTCTTCCCCAGTCTCTCGTAGTAGGTTGCTTTTGGGTCCAGCCCTCTTCCTCACTTGGTCTCAGCTTGTCTCACACTGACAGCTCACTTTGGTTGTTGCTGTTACTAGTTGCTGTACTAGTTTGAAATTTACATAGGCTGCGATCATGCTCGTTACGGTAAAATACTATAATTTTACATCCGAGTAACCTTTCAAATGTAATTTGTCTGTGAAGGTTCTCAGTCATCCAGGTCATCGTAGTCAAAGGAGTTTGCAAAGAAAAGCGTCTGGACTTCTTTAAGTTGCTTGAAGACGTTTCACCTCTCATCCGAGAAGCTTCTTCAGTTCTAAGGTCAAATGGCCGAGAGTCCCAGATTTAAACCCAGTGGGAGTATCCCCCCAAAGAGGGACAAAGGACCCCCTGGTGATCCTCTAATCACATGAGCCAAGGTGTGAAAGCTGGTGTGGGACCTAATCAGCCATTGTTTCGGGTGTGCTCATTGTGAAACCTGGCCCCACCTTGTCATGTGAATTCCTGAGGTCAAATGGCCCAGGATGTGAGTGGGCATTAAGGCGTCTGGGGAGGGAACTCAAAACTGGATTATAGATGGCAGACAGTTGATGTCATAAACACCCTTCAACTGGTGCGGGAGTATGAAAGGGAATCAAGGAAACTGGCGGATTATAGGAACCACCTTTGTTTCAACCTAAGATGCAGACAAAGCAGAGTTGTTCCTAAGAGCTTGCGCCTTGGATCCACTGTCAGGGGACACAGAGCAGACTTGATTCTACAGAGAGCACAAAATCACCTTTTAAGTGAAAGGATAAGACAGGTCCATTTCACTATAGATGCTCTCCAGATCAAGATCAGCCAGACTCTGCAGGAACTGGAAATCCTTCTACCCTCTCCAATCACACCTCCAGGACACTGGGGCGTGCAGCTCAGATCAGAGCTGACCCTTCTCACCCTGGACACAGTCTCTTTGACCTGCTCCCCTCAGGCAGGAGGCTCCGGTCCATTCGCACCAGAACCTCTCGCCACAAGAACAGTTTCTTCCCCTCTGCTGTTGGACTCATGAACAATAACCATATGACTGTTCCCACCACTAACACATGACCCTACACTGTGTTCACTGCATCATTCCATGTTTGGCACTGATCACCACCTGCACTCATGTACATATCTATCCTCTTAGCACTTTTAATTCTTATTTTTATGTCTATTTAAGAGTTGTATAACAGTATGTTTGCACTAAGTACCGCAGCAATTTCCTAATGTTGTAAACCTGCTCAACATTTGGCATTAAAACCCTTTCTGATTCTGATAAACTCAGTCACTTATAACATTGCGAAACACCTTGCTACCATCCTGGCACCTCTCGTGGGGAACACCCCACACCACATCAAGAACTCCACCGACTTCACCGACAAGGTCCAGAAACTTACCCTGGATCCAGATGAAACCATGGTGTCCTTTGATGTAGTCTCCCTCTTCACTTGCATACCCACCACGGAAGCAGTGGAGACTGTCAGAAAACGACTACAAGAAGACA
This sequence comes from Oreochromis niloticus, assembly GCF_001858045.2. Classification (NCBI taxonomy): domain Eukaryota; kingdom Metazoa; phylum Chordata; class Actinopteri; order Cichliformes; family Cichlidae; genus Oreochromis; species Oreochromis niloticus. Next base: position 15,257,870 of record NC_031966.2, on the reverse strand, counting down.
GCTCCTTGGAAGACAGGACCAACTTCACACCAGATCAGATCTGCACACTGTTAGACCTCTGCCTTACCACAACATACTTCAAATACAACGAAGGCTTCTACAGACAAAAACATGGCTGTGCCATGGGCTCCCCCGTGTCACCTATTGTAGCCAACCTTTACATGGAGGAAGTGGAAAGAAAGGCTCTTGGCTCTTTTAAAGGGAGAGTACCCAGCCACTGGTACAGATATGTAGACGACACCTGGGTCAAAATCAAGACACAAGAAGTGGAATCCTTCACTGCGCACATTAACGCTGTGGATAAAAACATCAAGTTCACCAGGGAAGACACAAAGGACAACTGTCTGCCTTTCCTGGACTGCGCTGTGCACATTGAGGAGAATGGCAACCTCAACATCGAAGTTTACCGGAAGCCCACACACACGGACCAGTACCTCCTCTTTGACTCCCATCACCCTCTGGAACACAAACTTGGAGTAATTAGGACCCTACACCACCGGGCAGAACATGTTCCCTCTAAGCCTGAGGGAAAAAAGAAGGAACACACACACGTAAAGGAAGCACTCAAAACATGCGGTTATCCTAACCGGGCGTTCATAAAGTCAGCAAAGAGGCACAGAAAAGAAGATCAGACACCAGCGATGGAGGATAAGAAAGACAGACGCAACAATGTTGTCATCCCCTATGTAGCCGGTGTATCAGAGAAACTCAGGAGGGTTTTCTCTAAGCACGACATCCCAGTGTACTTCAGACCCAGCAACACACTCAGACACAAACTGGTTCACCCGAAAGACAAAACTCCAAAACACAGACTTAACAACGTGGTGTATGCTGTACAGTGCAGCGAGGAATGCCCAGACCTCTACATCGGAGAGACCAAACAGCCACTTCACAAGCGCATGGCACAACATAGAAGAGCCACCTCCACAGGACAAGACTCAGCAGTTCATCTGCATCTTAAGGACAAAGGTCACTCTTCCGAGGATGCCAATGCTCACATTTTGGACAGAGAGGACAGATGGTTTGAAAGAGGAGTGAAAGAAGCCATCTATGTCCACTGTCAGCGACCATCTTTGAACAGAGGCGGTGGTTTACGACACCAACTGTCTGCCATCTATAATCCAGTTTTGAGTTCCCTCCCCAGACGCCTTAACGCCCACTCACATCCTGGGCCATCTGACCTCAGGAATTCACATGACAAGGTGGGGCCAGGTTTCACAATGAGCACACCCGAAACCCTGGCTGATTAGGTCCCACACCCACTTTCACACCTTGGCTCATGTGATTAGAGGATCACCAGGGGGTCCTTTGTCCCTCTTTTGGGGGGGATACTCCCACTGGGTTTAAATCTGGGACTCTCGGCCATTTGACCTTAGAACTGAAGAAGCTTCTCGGATGAGAGGTGAAATGTCTTCAAGCAACTTAAAGAAGTCCAGACGCTTTTCTTTGCAAACTCCTTTGACTTCAAATGTAATTATTTGATTAAAGCTGACAGGGGTTTGATCATTTAGACCAGCTTTTTGTTGAATTTCTCTAGCTAAGACTTCTGCTTGCTGGTCATTAAAATCGGGGTGCAGAAGGTGGGCAAGACATATGGCAAAACATAACTTATTCCCTAGGTTATGGACCACGTATAAAAAACGCCTTTTCTTTTTCACAATTTCGTTGTTGAGTATCTGACTAAGCAATCTCTTTCCACTACCGGCTGGGGGTCTAACGATCTGAGCTACGAGCTCAAGCGAGGCATCACACACGAGCGACCAGTTTGACTGCACCGCTCTCAAGAATAAATTTTCAAATTCACTCAAATCGGAATTGTCCCGTAAAATGACTGAAACATTATTCTGTAACTGATGCCCTATCAGCTCTAACTGTACAACATCGCCTGGACGTGCATGGGAGAACACTCTGTTTGATATTTCACGGACACTCCCCATTACGCCTTGATAATAATGTGCATAATCGGGTATATCGTTTGGAGGCGGGAAATTCAAAATCTGCCTAATTTGAACATTATTAAATTTATTTCTAACAACTATAGACGGTTGTGGTGAATTGCTGGCGCAACTCTGGTCTGGATTACCCCCTTGTTGAAAGGAATGATCGCGATCATTGTTTGCTGGGTTAAGTGGCTCGTTAGCAGAGACAATGTTTGGGGAAAAGCTGAGCGATTGTTTATTAGACTTATTGAAACGGCTTAACAACTGTAGGGGTGGGCTGTGGTTGACTGGCTCATTAGTAGATGATTGAACATTATTTGGGGAAAAGACTAGCGATTGTTGGCTATGAGAATCATTGAAACGATTTTCATTTAACCTGTTTATTTGACTCAATAACTCTAGCGGTATTTGAACCTCATCCTGTATTTGTGCCAAGGCTGCTAAAGCCTGATTAAGCGCTATAAATGGATTGGATGAGGAAATGTTTTGTGTCAGACTCAGTTGAGAATGAGACTCTGTTTGGATCTCACCATCCTCCACTCCTAAACTTTGAGAGCTATTTTGCAAGACACTTTCACTAGACGCTAATCGGGCTAGAGCTAAATTAAGCATTTCTAAAGGGTCATTATTATTGTTGTTGACCACCTCAGGTTGCTCACGGCTTTGTGGAGGTGTATTCTGTGAATGAACAGTATTTTGATTTAACCTAGCTAACGCTATTTCTAAAGCAAGAAATGGGTCTGTAATATCATGTTCCTGGTTATCCATTTTTTATTGAGTGACAAGAATATGTAAAAAACACAGTTGTTTGAAAAACAAAGAAGAAAAAGCTTTTTTTAAATATAATGAGCGGAATTAATTCAGCTACTAAACATACTGCTCGAAGAGCGGTAGAAGCGAGCTGATGCCGTCTGCGCCTTGTCCTTGTGGTCCTTATCCTTGTGGTCCTGCCGGTCGCCCTGTTCCTCCTGAGATGCTTGAGTATACCTAACAATTTGAGGGTAGAAACAAACAGTTAGTTATGTTAAATACAAAAGGATAGTTTTTATAAAACATAGAGAGAGACTGACCGTGTTTGGCTCGCAAAAGCAGGCGCTGCGAATTTCGTCTGCTTGATGGAGGAGAAGAAGCGCTGCTCGGGATGGTGCTCCGATGGGCAGGAGCACGAGGACCGACCGCGGAGAGCAAATCTTGCCTCTCCCGGGCGGACAGGCGAAAATTTTTACCCGAGGGTCACAGGAGAAAAGAAGCACCGGTGGGTTTGGAGCTGTGGCTGGAAGTGAGAACTCGGAGTCCTCGGAAAGAGATAGTTATCCAAATTCGAGATGTTTGATAAAATGAAAAGAGGGTTAATGTTATTTTTCTTGTACAATTAGCTGTTAAGACGGAGAACAAGAATGAAACAAACCTACCAATTTGATCAAGAGAATCACTGAGAGCAGAGCTGAGCACACTTATTTCAGAGTCTTAAAAAAAGAAATAACAGCGAGTATTAAAAACAGGCAAAACAGTAAAAATATAGGCATAATATGAACAAGAGTAAGAAATGAGGTACCTGATGAGGCCATGATTGCTGTTAGATTATAGTGTACTAAAGCATAAGGCCCCTGTCTCCGGATCGCTTCAACAACAACTGGCGCCTCTTTCCTTATGTGCATATCAATCGGTAAGTGTTAGTCTTCCTGTCTAACTACATTTTTGCACTTTCCTTTTAACCATTCTGTCAAACCTTTCATCTTCAAAAACCATGCAAAATAGGATTTGTAACACTTGGAATACACTTTAAAATATATATATATATATATATATATATATATATATATATATATATAAGCTCTACGTTAACACTCGGAGCTAAAAGTACAAGCAGTCTGAGCGACGCCAGTTGTTGATGTGGCTGAAGTCAGGCGTCTTCTGGGAGCGCTGTGCCAGTCTTAACCTCAGCGGGAGATCATAAAAATTGGACATGGCTCCGATTGGCTGACCGGGGTGCGAGGGGAGCCGCCCCTTTGTTATGTGATTGGCAGCAGGGCGAAGTTAGACACGCCTCGGAGGTGGAGTTGGTCTCCGGCGCAAATTTTCAAGCGAGGTAAGCAGCAACAAGGAAAAATTGTGCGCTGGCTGCGGCTGCGGGCCGGGGCGAGTAAGCGCGAAGGGAGAACTTAGACTTTGCGCTGAATTTTAGACGGAGCTAGTAAGAGGGATGGTTTGAAGAAAAAAGACTAAGGGTTTTTTCAGGACTTTTCCCCTGTTTTCGATTATAAGGTTTTGGGAAAAAGAGGGTTCCTGTCATGGCTGTGTGTAGGCAGGCACGAAGAGAGGACCCAAAATGCAGGACTCACGGAGGCGGAAGAAACTCAAAATACACAGCTTTATTGCTGGGATGAAGCAGAACACAAAAAACACTAACTAAACTGGGAGAACAGAATAACTAGACAGGTTGGCAGGCTGGCAAACAGAACACACAGAGGAAGCGAGGATGAACAGACGTTAACGACGCGACACCGAGTAGGGGAAGACACAGACACTAAATACAAGAGGTGAACGGAGCGAAGAGGAAACAGCTGGGAGACACGGCTGACGCCGATTACACTGACGAGACAGGGAGAGCACAAAGCTGAATGCACTGACATAGGACACAGACCTACAAAATAAAACAGGAAGCACACGACAGACAGAGACACAGACACAGACTTATAAGCAAGCACAATGACATCATGGACAGACGGGGGGGGGGACATGGAAGGAGGGACCAGGACAGGCACAGAACAGAAACCTAACAAAATGGCGAATAATAATGAAATACCTAATCAGAATAACAAAAGCATAAAGAAACACAAAACAATGAGTCAACAGGCTCAGGACCACGACAGTTCCCTAAGTTATTCTAGGGGTTTTTTTTGTTGTGCGTCTTTTGTTTTTTGCTGCGCGTATTTGGCTAAAATACGGAGGGTTTTTTCAGGAGGTTTCCTGCCTTAGGGTTGGGGTGGGAACCGCGAGAGTTTTATCGAGTTATTCTAGGGTTTTTTTGTTGTGCGTTTTTGGAGAAAGGACGGAGGGTTTTTCAGGAGTTTTTTGCTGGGTGCCGCGGGGGGATCGCGAGAGTTCTTTTGCGAGTCTGAGTTTGATTCTAAATCTCCTTGTTCGGATTAAACAAATGCAAATAAATTGAAATAAAGTCTTCCCCCGAGGCATGCAACCTGTATGTCTCGCCATACTGAACGTTACAAAAGCACAAGTTTAACTAAGCACTTTTACTATGGTTTAACACATTTTCTCACACACACACAAGAGCGGACCAGACACAGGCGCGCACACTGGCGCCCACAGACACATGGGCTCGGGGGCGCGCACGCGCGCACACACGCACTGACCCACCACCAGATGGCGTATTTTAAGCATAAAAAGTAAAAACTTTTTAATGGTTTAAAAATAAAGAATGCTATTTGATATAAAAACTTTATTTTAGTCAAATAATTTATTTTTTGGAAAAAATTAATGAGCTATGAACTAGCATAATTTGATGAATATCATAATTTTATGAATATCATAATATTATTAATATCATAATATTTATGAATATCATATTTTTATTACTTCCTTTATTACTTCCTGAGCTCATGAATAATTTATTGGGGCCATAAATCACTCAGTTTGACTTAAGGGGCCTAATATCACTCTCTAAAGTCGTTTAACAGCGTTATCATTTGACAATAACTGATGTACAAACAGAGTGAGCAGTTCTGAGGCCACGGAGAGAAAAGAGGAGCACAAACACTAACTGTTAGCTCACTTCTCATGTCAGCACTCATGAACTACTTCTCAGTAACTTTGAACTCTGTAAGATGTAAACAGCAGATTTAAATGCACCTTAGAAATTTGAAATGCACCTTAGAACACACACGCATCAACACTACATATGAGCGGGCGGAGGGAGGTTTGGAGTCTTCACACACCCCCGTTCTCTGTTGCCTGTTGGGGCGGGGGGGCTAGGAGGAGGAGTTGGCCGTCCGATTGGGGTCTGGAATGTGGGGCCTCTCTGCTGCTGCGGAGTCGGGGCGGTCTGCTTCTCTCCACCCCAGGGAAGAGGGTAACACTACCTGGGTCTGGGTGCAGTTTCCCCCTCCAGGGGCAAGGGTACCTAGACCTGGGGTATAGAGTACGCTTGGGGAGTGTGATTGTGTGTACAGCGTCTCTTTATGTCTGTCTCCACGTTGGGTGAGTGCTGAGTAATTGCATATGAGAGCATGAGGGTGGGAATGGATGTTTGTATCTGTGTGTGCCTGTATGTCTGTGTCTATATGTCAGGTCGGGTATCAGATGCCACCTCTCTGGGGACATCTCAGGCCCTCCAAGGTATGGAGGTCTATCTCCCCCCACCACTTCCCCTGCCAGTGGCAGATGCCCTCAGACATCGGTGCATTGGTGGTTCTTTGTGTCTGGGGATGGGCGTCCAGGTACCCACTGGCTCACTCCTGGTGGCTGCTTGTCGGGGCCTGGAGCCTGGGGCTCGCTCGGGCCCCTTCGGGGGCGGGGTGCCCTCGGCCTCTCGGCCTGGGGCTCGGTCACTCAGGCACAGCTGGCTGCCGGCGGAGCTCACGGGCACATCACTGCAACCCCCCCTGGCTTCTGCTCCGCGGCTGCTGAGTGACCCCTCATCTGGGGCTCTCCTCAGCTCTTTCTGGGATAGTGGCGCGGTTGCCCCTCTGTTGGTCTTCCTTGGTCTCCTTTGCTCTTGGGGCCTCTGGATGTCTGGAGCCTTGATCTCCTCCATACCTGCTTCATGCCCTGGAGGACAGGCTGTGGCCCCCCACACCCTCTAGCAGATCATTACATGAAGGAACCTTTTAAATACAAGCGCGCTCATGCTCACAGGTGTACACACGGGTGCTCACACACACAAACTACACCCTTTTTGGCTCCTACCTCAAAGCACACTGTGCGCTGTCGATCTTACGTGCTGCACAATAATATTTAATACTTAGTATTTACTGTTATATTCCCATAGATTATCGTGATGTTGTTTATTATATTGCTCTTTTTTTCTGCTTGTTTTCTCTTTTTTCTTTCCCAACAGGTGATCCAGGTGATTGATATATGTATTTTTTGTCTGTTTGTTTTGTTGGTTTTTGGTTCTTGCCCTTTATCACCGTCCCTCTTCCCTGCTCTTTTTCTTTCCCTCTTTCTTTCTCCCGTTTCTTTTCCCCAGTCAAGTCTGTCCCGTATTCAGCAAATGAAAATAAAATAAACAATAAAAGCAAAGGTGAATCAAATAGACCAATATGGCAAGGCTGAGATGGTCCATTTGGTAAAGTAAATCTGTTGGGCATCTTTAGACAATAATTCTGATGGCAAAAGAACCAAACGGGGGAAAAAAAAGACACACTTGTCTTTGTACTCCTCACCTGGTTACTGCCACACATGCTTGACACCATCTGAACCAAATAAGTTTGTCTTGGTCTCATCAGACCACAGGTAATCCATGTCCTTAGGCTGCTTGTCTTTAGCAAACTGTTTGTGGGCTTTCTTGTGTATTATGTTTAAAAGAGGATTTCCTTCTGGGATGACAGCCATGTGATGCAGTGTGCAGCGTATGGTCTGAGTTCTGACAGGCTAACCCTCCACACCTTCAACCTCTTCAGCAATGCTGGCTGCATTTATACATCTATTTTCAAAAGACAACCTCTGGATATGACGCTGAGCACGTGCACTCAGCTTCTTTGGTTGACCATGGCGAGGTTTGTCCTGAGTGGAACCTGTCCTGTTAAACTGCTGTATGGTCTTGGCCACTGTGCTGCAGCTCAGTTTCAGAGTGTTGGCAGTCTTCTTATAGCTTAGGCCATCTTTTCAGATCCTCAGAGAATTGTTTTCTATAATGTGCCATGGTAAACTTCCAGTGACCAGTATAAGAGAGTGTGAGAGCAATAACACTAAACTCAACACAACTGTTCCCCATTTACACCTGAGACCTCAACCTTTCTTGAGTTGTTAGTCGAGAAAAGTAACTATTACTCTGTTACACACAACTTTGTGCTTTTCTTAAAAGTAATGCTTAGTTACTCACTAGAGTAAGTAGTTTGTTGCAGACTTAAACCCCATTAATGAGTCACATGAGACCAGGGAAGGAAAATACTGAAGCCTGAACTTGGCTGCAGTTCCAAAGTAACTGCTGCCAGGTGGACACATCTGTTTGGCCATAACCAGTTATAGTGTCAGCAGCTGTTGGAGGTCAGGGGTCTTTATAATTACAGTGCAGGTGGATGCATAGATGTAGTGTAGAACTGAATTAAGCATGCTGACTTGTATCTGTTTAAAAATCCTTCGTTACAAATATTAGATCTGATTCAAGGAAGTAATTATGATGACAACACAAAGGTTGTTGGATTTGATATTCAGACTGACTTAATTAGACAAAACATTCCACATTAACACACTTACAGAAAAAAACTGTCATTTCTTATTTTTCTTATTAACAGTGAATCAGTGTGTGTCAGTGAATGCATCGTGTGTGCTTCACGGCTCCATCTAGTGGACTGTTAGTAGAGCAGCTGATGGCAGCTTCCTCTGCCTCACACTGCTGTCTGACTGCATTCAGCTGACACTGAGATGAAGCAGGAAAGAAGCAGCTGATATTTGGACAGCACACATGATGGAAAGGAGGATTTCAATTGATATGCACATGAATGATTTGTGTTTCCTCTGCAGGTGAAGGTAGAAAGTGTGTGTGAGCTGATGTGAATTGAGCAGCATGGATCAGTGTGAGGACAGAGAGGAGGGAGTCCCTCCCTCTAAAAGCACTCTGTGTGGGGAACATGAGAGCCAGACCAAAGCTCAGAGGTGAGATGACCATCTCTAACTGTCCATGACTCTTCTCCATGTCACAGCTCAGCACTCACATCACTGCTCCATCATTATTCACAGGAACCCACCTGGACCTCCACCCAGCTCTGTGTCCTTACAGAGTGAGGCGCCTGGAGGTTTCCTCATTGATTTTAAAGTCTCTGCTGCAGAGAGGTGAGCTGTTAGTAACATGAACTCTTTGATTTAAATGATTTTGATGTTTCCTGGTCTCTAAAATGCATCTCTGTAGGGGAGCAGTGTCTCAAAGGACACACAGGCTCAGCTGTAACTGTCAGTTTATCTGGTTTTAAGACACATTTGGACACAATTGGCTGTTTTTAACTATTTATTTTAATCAGAGGTGTAAATTTAGACCTCACACATCTGGATCCTAAACTATGATAGAAGCAACTGCTAGCAGTGGGTAGTTTGACTTTAGCCTGGTGACTAAGCTAATAGAAACGTGCCAGCTGTTCTCTGTGAGGATGATACGCTGCAAACAAAGGTTTGTGCAGCTGCTCTTCAGAAAAGTGTTCAGAGAACAGCTGCTTTATTAGACAAAGGCTTGTCGTGTGAGCCCAGATGTGTGTGTAACAGCTGGATGTCACGTCTCCATCCCGCCTTTATTAATGAACTTCCTGTTGCTTGCAGATGACAGGAACACAAAGTGTTTGTGTCACGTGATGCTGCAGGATTTGTTAACCTCTCCATGATGGTAACATCTCCTCGTCTAACTGCAAACACATGAACGCTCCTAACAGCAGCTATCACAGCCACAGAGACAGACTGTTTCTCACTGTTGCATTCAGGGACATTTGTTTTCCTGTAAAAAGCTGAACTCTAATCTAAGGGGACTGTTACTGACAGGAAACAGCTGCATTATCTGCAGTCTGTGTGATCACACCTGCTTCAATCGCTTTATCATTGAACAAAACATGTTTATGTCTGCAGAGGTCAGAGGTCACAGTCTGCAGGATCCAGGTGTCCATCTGTGAGGAGTGACTGGTCCAAACATGACCCTCCACACTTCAGTGATGAACCTGGACCAACGAGGTCAGAGACCTGTGATGAGCTCCTTTACATGTTTTTGTTTTCCTGGATAAATATGACCAAAGATTCATTAAAAAGATAAAAATCTTAGACTTTGTCCTGTAGCGCTGTGTGGCAGGCAGGATTGGACCCAAACACAACAGGATGTAGTCAAAGAGGCAGCTTGATTTCAGCTGTGAACATGCAAACACTAGAAATAAGAAAACATAACTGTAGGTTTGCAGTGAATGAAGCCTCAGCTCAATGCTCCACTTTGTCCATCTTTTCCTTCTCCAAACATCCACATCGGTAGTCTTTGATGGAGTTTTAAATATTTACTTACAAATGTCCAAAGATGGGTTCAGGAGACCTGAATCCACCATTATTAAAGCTAAAATAGTTCACAGGGTTTGGACTTTGTTAGGTGATGTGAGAACATCAAAGTGTTTTTTATCTTTAAACAGTATTTTTATCACTTTAGTTGCTCTCACAGCCCTGTTTGTTATTTTCTCAGCAGTGCTCCCACCAAACACCTTGGAGGACACGTTAATGTGTTTAGATTTCATTGGTGTAAACACCAGTCACACAAGGTAACCCATGGAGGCAGCAGCAGGCTTTGGTAAAGTCTGTTGGCTTAAACTAAGAGAGTTTATTTTGTTAGCACAAAGAGCTGTCAGCTAAAGCCCGAATGCACTTTGAATACAGATAAAGTGAGAAAAACACTTTAAATACAGCAAACACTTAAACTGACAACATGTTTTTCTGCTGATCATCCACAACTTGAACTTTTAACTTTAATTTAAACATTCATGCTAGCAGCAGGCTATGACTGTCCACTCAGCACCAACACAGGTAGGAGTGAGCAGTGACGAAGCAGGACTGTGGGCAGATTTGAGCTACAATCCTATTGGCTTCTCAGTTTCTCCAAAGAAAAGGAGAAAAGTTCTTGGTGTTGTGAAGATGTGAGTTGGTCTTGTTGTCATGGGGCTGGACGGATGCTGGCAGTGAGAGGCTTCAGATATTCATACAATGTTCAGTAAAAGAATGAGAAGAAAGCCACTGCACATGAAACAAGCTGCTCATAGTGTTTGTTTACTGTATTTGTGCCACAATGTCAGATCAGTTGTAGATTCACATGAAGACTTGACCAGTGGAACCACTGCAAGTACTGCAGTACAGAGCAAAGACTAAGCCAGGAGAGCTCTACAACTTTCTGAAAGGAAATATCAGAATATTTGAGTCATAAGAAAAAGTGTCTCATGCAACAATGGCCCTCAGCACACAAAACAATCAAAGCAGAATAAATATAATATTTTAGAAAAGCCGATCAAACACTTACAGGGACCTGAAGAGAGAGAAGCCAACAAAATGTTAAGGCTAACAGAGGGACTCAAGCACAGACTGAGTTCTGACAAACAAAAAGGTGACAGTTTATTTACCAAAGGGGTGAACCACAGTGCTATGTATGTGTACAGTGAGTTGGGGAGGGGGTCCACACACTCAGTCCTCTTCAGCCACTCTCGTCCTGCTCTCCACTCACACAGCCACACACAGGAATCACAGGTAAGGCTCCGTAACCAGGTCCGGGGAAATATATACACAAATTATACACAAAGTTAACCCAACTGGCGAGTTTAGAGAGAGATTTCTTAGCAAGGAGCTGAGATCATGAACACAGGAGGTTCAATGTCCCAGCGACAAACTGCTCCATGCTGCAGCGTTAAATGGTTACCGGTAAGCCCAGGTGAATCAGCAACAGGTGTAATCATTATAAGTGTTTGGACCAAGAGCGAAAGCCCATTACAAGCGCCACCCAGGCAGGCAAAACGCTAGCAGGAGGAGAGAGCAAAACAAACAAAACCTGAAAAGCCATTATGAGCCAGCCAGAGAGAGACAGAGTTTTATACTAGAAGAGAAACCTGCTCATCGTCATCATGTTTATTTAAATAGAAAAAATCAGAAGTTTCTGTGTGTGAGAGCGCAGACAGGAAAAGCAGCTCATTAGTGTTGATGAAATCAATGAAGCTTCAACTTTGTTTCCAGACTGAATGCTGCCTTCACTCTTCTCTGTGACTGTCAGAACTTCTGCACCATTTTTGAATTTGGATATTTTAGCAACAGTCAGTAAATGATTTTATTGATAAAGAAATGTGTTCACAGAGAGAGGAAGAGGAGTGGTGTGTGTGAGGAGCAGCAGCTGTGCTGCTGTGCTTTGTGTCAGGACGTCCTGAAGGATCCAGTCTCTATCAGCTGTGCACACTGTTTCTGCAGACAGTGCATCTGCTCATACTGGGACCAGTCTGCTTCATCAGGAGACTGCTCCTGTCCCCAGTGTGGAGAAAGATCCAGAACGAGAGCTGGACTGCAGACAGCCAGTCAGAGCAGCTGTGTACAAAGTAAGACTGAACATCTGTCTGCTGATGGACTCATTTCTGAAAACTGGACTTCTTGTTGTGTTGTTCAGACATTGAAGAGTTTTCTTTCTCTTTAGTCTAATTGTTTTTCTTTCTTTCAGCAGATGTTTGTCTGCAGGAGGTTATAGATGAACATAAGATCAGTCTGAGGAGGAGATGTGAACGTGTGACTGAAGGAAGTGATGAAACAGGAAGTAGAACCCTCCTCAACAGGATCTACACTGAGCTCTACATCACAGAGGGACAGAGTGAAGAGGTTCATACCCAACATGAGGTGAGGCAGCTGGAGACAGCTTCCAAGATGGACGCCCTCCATGACGCTCCAATCAGGTGCCAGGACATCTTTAAAGCCTTACCTGACCAACAGAGACCCATCAGAGTGGTTCTGACCAACGGCGTGGCTGGTGTTGGAAAAACCTTCTCAGTGCAGAAGTTCACTCTGGACTGGGCAGAGGGCTTGGAGAACCAACATGTCAGTGTGGTGGTTCTGCTTTCATTCAGGGAGCTGAACCTGATCAGAGATGAGCAGTACAGTCTTCTGGAGCTGCTCCATGTTTTTCATCCAACATTACAGAAGGTCACAGCAGAGAAGCTGGCTGTCTCTCAGCTTTTGTTCATCTTTGACGGCCTGGATGAAAGCAGACTTTCATTGGATTTCACCAACAGGAAGCTGCTGTCTGATGTCACACAGAAGTCATCAGTCAGCCAGCTGCTGACAAACCTCATCCAGGGGAATCTGCTTCCCTCGGCTCTCGTCTGGATAACTTCCCGACCCGCAGCAGCCAATCAGATCCCTCCTACATGTGTCGATAGGCTAACAGAAGTACGAGGCTTCACTGACGCCCAGAAGGAGGAGTACTTCAGGAGGAGATTCAGTGATGAAGAGCTGTCCAGCAGAATCATCTCCCACATGAAGACATCCAGGAGCCTCCACATCATGTGTAGTATCCCAGTCTTCTGCTGGATCACTGCTACAGTTCTGGAGCACATGTTGACTACAGAGCAGAGAGGAGAGCTGCCCAAGACCCTGACTGACATGTACTCACACTTCCTGCTGGTTCAGACAAAGAGGAAGAAGAACAAGTACCATGAGGGACATGAGACGAGTCCACAGGAGCTGACGGAGGCTGACAGGGAAGTTCTTCTGAAGCTGGGGAGGCTGGCGTTTGAACATCTGGAGAAAGGAAACATCATGTTCTACCAAGAAGACCTGGAGCAGTGTGGTCTGGATGTGACAGAGGCCTCGGTGTACTCAGGAGTTTGTACAGAGATCTTCAAAAGAGAGTGTGTGATCTTCCAGAAACCAGTCTACTGCTTTGTTCATCTGAGCGTTCAGGAGTTTCTGGCTGCAGTCTACATGTTCAACAGTTTCACCAACAGGAAGATGGAGGTGGTGAAGAACTTTCTAAAATCAAAATCTTTGATAAAGAAGATTTCAAGACTTTTTGATAACAGAGATCTCCAATCACTCGATGTATTTTTGAACATAGTCTTGTATAAATTTCTCCAGAGTAAAAATGGCCACCTGGACCTGTTTGTTCGCTTCCTTCATGGCCTCTGTCTAGAGTCCAACCAGAAACTCTTAGGAGGTCTGCTCGGTCAGACAGAGATCAGTCCAGGAACCATCCAGAGAGTCATCATCAACCTGAAGAAGTTGAACAGTGATAAAATCTCTCCAGACAGAAGCATCAACATCTTCCACTGTCTGATGGAGATAAATGACCTCTCATTATTTCAGGAGATCCAAGAGTTCCTTAATTCAGAGAACATATCAGAGAAGAAACTCTCTGAGATCCACTGCTCAGCTCTGGCCTTCATGCTGCAGATGTCAGTGGAGGTTCTGGATGAGTTGGACGTGCAGAAGTACAAAACTTCAGAGCGGGGACGACAGAGACTGATTCCAGCTGTGAGGAACTGCAGAATGGCTCGGTGAGTCCAGATGATCATTAACATCATTAATTAGTGTATCGTCTTGATGCATTCTCAATCATCCAGGTAAATCCCAAAAAGGTTGATTCTGTTCATCTGGACGTAGCGTTTTCAGTGGGAGAAACGTTTCGTCACTCATCCAAGTGACTTCTTCAGTCTCTGCTGACTGCAGGTTTCCCCAATCTTATAAACAGTACATTTGCATAATGACTGAAACTAGCACCACTGAAGGAACAATGGGCTGGGAGGTCAGTTCCTTCATCATAATTATGCAAATTATCATGCCCACTGATCAACAACCACTGATCAAGGCCCACTGATCAAATACCACTGATCAATGGCCACGAGTACCATTCACAGACAGTTGGGGAATGGCTGCAATCACAGCATTGTAAGACGGCGAAAGATGTACCCTTAGGCCCCCTCCTCGATTCAGAGATGGTCTTTCCCTTTTCACGTAAATGGCCTCCTTGACTCCACGCTCAAACCAGCGTTCCTCCCTGTCCAGGATGTGTACATCCTCATCATTGAAAGAGTGTCCACTGGCCTGTAGGTGTAAATAGACTGCAGAGTCCTGGCCTGATGAGGTAGCTCTTCTGTGTTGTGCCATCCGCTTCGCTAGAGGTTGTTTGGTTTCCCTGATGTATAAATCATGGCAATCCTCCTGGCACTGAACAGCGTACACTATGTTACTCTGTTTGTGTCGGAGGACTCGATCCTTGGGGTGGACCAGTTTTTGGCACAGCATGTTTTGGGGTTGTTGGAGTTGGGAGTTCGCCTTGTAATTGGAAGGTTACAGGTTCGAGCCCCGGCTTGGACAGTCTTGGTCATTGTGTCCTTGGGCAAGACACTTCACCTGTTGCCTACTGGTGGTGGTCAGAGGGCCCGGTGGCGCCAGTGTCCGGCAGCCTCGCCTCTGTCAGTGTGCCCCAGGGTGGCTGTGGCTACAACGTAGCTTGCCATCACCAGTGTGTGAATGTGTGTGTGAATGGGTGAATGACTGGATATGTGAAGCGCTTTGGGGTCCTTCGGGACTAGAAAAGCGCTATATAAATACAGGCCATTTACCATTTTTTGGGGTTTGAAAGCCACAGAGACGCGGTGTTTAGAAAAAATGCCTCTCAGCTGTTCCGATACTCCTGACACTTACGGGATCACTACAGGTTTTCGCTTATGCAGCGGTTTTCCTTCTCTCCTGGATCGGCTGAAGCTTTTTTTAGGTGTCTTCCCAGCTTTGACAAAAGTCCAGCTGGGATAGCCACACTCACTCAGGGCCTTCTTGATGTGCTGTTCTTCTGCTTCCCTGGCCGCTGTGTCCGTGGGGATGGTGTTCGCTCTGTGTTGTAGCATCCTGATGACATCCAGTTTGTGCTCCAGTGGATGATGATAGTCAAACCTTAAATACTGATCCGTATGTGTAGGTTTACCGTACACGTCAGCTTTTAGATGTCAACCAATACTGATGGAAATCTCACAGTCTAAGAAGGCTAACCTGCCACTTTTCATATCCTCCCTGGTGAATTTGATGTGTCGGTCCACCAAGTTAGTGTGATCTGTGAATTGTGGTACCTCCTGAGATTTGATTTTCACCCAGGTGTCATCCACATATCTGAACCAATGGCTTGGTTGTGTTCCAGGGTAAGATAGCAAAGCCCTCTTTTCCACTTCTTCCATGTACAATTTGGCCATGATGGGTGAAACTGGGGAGCCCATGGCACACCCATGTTTCTGCCTGTAGAACTGACCCTTGTATGTGAAGTAGGTGGAATGAAGACACAGTTCCAAAAGCAAACACACTTGGTCGATGCTGAGAGTGGTCCTGTTGCTGAGGTTGGGGTCATCCTGGAATCTCTTACGAACTACCTTCAACGCTTCCGTGACTGGGATGCTGTCATGGTCCGTGGGCCTGTGTCTGAGGAGTCTGTGTGTGTGTGGGATGCTCTGGTGGCCACACGGGCTGGGCCATCACCGGCACACCTGCTTTCCATCGGGGTGATTACCTGAAGGACTATTTAACCCCGTGCTGACGAATGCTCCACCCCAGTCCGTTCATCACCTCTCTGTGGTAACTAGCCTCCTGTGAAAGCGTTGCACTAATGTATTATTTGAACTGCATTAAATCTGCCTTCGTGTGTCTAGATTTTGATCCGGCGTCCTGTATCTGCCACCTGCCTGTCCTCCTGCTCGATTGGACCACCCGGTGCATCATCTGGCCTCATCACTGACTCCACGGATTCCCTTTTCACGGACTTTCACACTCCCCTCCCAAGTCCCACGGTCCCACTCTGATCGCAAGCCAACTACTCAAACCCTGTCTTGTTGTGTTCCCTTGTTTTCCCAACTCACTAGTAATTTTCTCCCCTTTCTGTTGCAGCCTCCCACTGTTCCGATTTCGGCTTCCTCACGTCATTTATTTCCCCGTGTTTTTCAGTTCCTCGTTTCCTTCTCTGGTTATCCCGGGTCACCTTTTGTTAATATAATAAAGTGTTTTTTCCTGCTCGCACTTGAGTCTGCTTTTGGATCCTTTGGTGCATGCGCGCCTCGGCGCATGACAGATGCACGTAAAGAGAGATGTAACATCACACGAGACCATGGTTTCATCTGCCTCCATAATGACATCTCTCACCTTCTCAACAAAATCCAACGTGTTCTGGATGTGGTGTTCAGAGCTGCCTACCAGCGGGTTGAAGATCGAAGACAGAAACTTGGAGATGTCATAGGTGACCGAGTTGATCATGCAGACAATCGGTCTTAAAGGTGCACCCTGCTTATGTATCTTCGGTAAACCATAAAGACTTGGTGTAGATTCCCCTGGGTAAAGCCTGTGGTATGAGGACTGATCAATAGCCTTGTCTTGTTCTAACTGCGTCAGACAGTCTATCACCCTCTTCCTGTAACCACTTCCTGGGTCTCGTTTAGGGGCTTATAAGTATTTTCATCACTGAGAAGTGACAGAATTTTCTCATGATAGTCTTTGTGGTTTAGCAATACTGTGCACCTACCCTTGTCTGCCGGAAGGATGTTAATGTTGTTGTCATTACTAAGTGATGTGAGTGCCTTCCTCTCCTCCATGGTGATGTTGGATGCTGGGGGCTTTGCATTGCTGAGACAGGCTGACACTTTCGTCCGTAGTTGCTCTGCTTCCACTTCTGCAATATTGTTGTTTCGAATTGCTGTTTCTGTGGCTGTGATCAGTTCCACTAGCGGGATTTGTCTCGGCGTGACAGCAAAATTCAACCCTTTAGCAAGGATGTTTTTCTCTGTTTGGGTGAGCTGTCTGTCAGACAAATTCTTCACCCACTTGTCCACATCCTCGGTGTCGCATCCTTCCCTCTTTTGGCCGCTTAGGACACACTCCGTATTTTGCTGTGTTTTCCGACGTACAACAAGTAAGTCAAACTTCCTTTGTTGCCTGGTCTTAGACTTCTTGTGCTGTGCTAGACGAGCCTTCTCAGTGAAGTCAAACACCTTTTTAAGAGAATTCTCATCTAGAATCATGGTAAGTCTCTGTCGGATCTGCTCCTCTTGAGATTTTAGCATGTCGACGGTAAAATTTGTTTGCCTCACCCATTCATTAAGCAGCTGGTGCTGTGCCTTCTGGAGGATTTTTGTTGCCCGGAAGCTTTTAACTGAAGAGCTCATTTGCAGACTTTTAGGAGTTTTGTTGGCATCTGAGACTGAATCTCAGGTGGTTCCTATAATCCGCCATCTTACGTGCTGTTTGCTCATACTGACGTACAAGCTTTAGGCAGTCCTTTCCAAAGTGGGTTAAAATGTTTCTCCCACTGAAAACACTACGTCCAGATGAACAGAATCAACAGTTCTTGGTTTAGGGTGTGTCAAAATCTGGTCTCTGTGTGTGTTCATCAAGCCCACTGACCTGTGTGCGATTACACGGCCCAGAAACGTTACTTCTGGTCGGACCAACTGCAGTTTTTCTTTACTTACTTTGAATCCACATTCTGCCAATCGGTTCAGTACCAGGAGCGAGGCTGCTTTGCAGCCTGATGCTGACTTGGCTGCAATTAGAAGATCATCAACATATTGTATTAGTGTACAACCTTCAGGCAGATGGCACGGTGACAGTGCATCTTTCAGCACCTGATTGAAAATGCCTGGGGACAGTGCAAAGCCTTGTGGCAGGCGTGTGTATCTGTATTTCTGGCCTCTGTATGTGAATGAAAAAATGTCCCTTAGTGACTCATGTAAGGGGAGACAAAAGAAAGCATTAGCAAGATCAATACATGTAAACCACTTTTGGTCCCATGAGATGGCGGTTAAAGCCGTGTATGGGTTTGGCACAGGCACAGTGTCGGTGCGCAGTATGGCATTAATGGCCCTCAGGTCATGTGCCATCCTGTATTTTCCTGTCCCGTGCTTCTCCACTGGCAAAATAGGTGTGTTCCAAAATGACTGTGAAGGCTCAAGCACACCTACTTTCAGTAGCCCTTCAATGGTTTCTGCAATTCCTTCCTCAGCTTCCGGTTTGTGTCTGTACTGTGGTCTATTAATTGGCGCCTCCGACTTCAGCTGAAACAAGACAGGTGAACAGGTAGCGAGGCCGACGTCAGTGGGCCCCGTCGACCACAGAGTGTCAGGCAGTTGTGAAAGCGTGGCGACTGCATCAGGGTGGTCAGTTCTTTCCCTGCCATGTGTTCTTGAGATTTCCTGGTGTTCCAGAACCACTGCATCATTAGACAGACAGGTGATTCGGTACGTCTTGCACTTTGGCGCATACCATACATTTGGAATCTGAGTGCTTTGCCACCAAGCGTTATCCAGCGCCCGCTTGACCATCGGTCCCATTTCTCTAGCCTGATGACCTATGTGGACCGCCAATGTGACATGAGGAGCTGAATCTGATCCCATCTCGTACCAAGGCAGTTGTTCGTCCGTCAATTTCACAGCCGCTGCTACTCCTTCCGGGCCAACATAGATATTGTGGCTACGCACGTTCCAAATTTGACCTTCAAGGTCAGATTGAAAGCTTTCTCGGTACGTGTCGTCGTCGTCCCTGTCATAAAAAAGAGTGACGTGGTATGGATCGCGCGGCGGGGTGTAGACGGCCAGGCTCATTATCCAGGGTTTCCACAGCTGATATTGTCTGAGAATGCCGTCTTCTACTAGCCTTCCCCAGTATATGTCGGCTGTAGCTTGTTCAGTGTCTTGGACCAGATATTGGTTCTTTGAAAGTGTCCCCAGGCACGGGAACTCTTTTCCTCCTGGAAGACTGACAGTAAGCCCATCTGCAGAACACATGATAGTGGCTCCCAGTTTCACGAGCAGATCCCTGCCCATGAGATTTACAGGCACTTGTGGGGACACCACATATTGGTGCTTCAAAGTTTGTTTTCCCAGCTTTGTGAGTGCTGGATCAGTTAGTGGCAGAGTCATCGGGACCCCGGAAAAACCCACCACACTCACAGTGTGGTTGGAGAGTGTTGCACTGTTTGGTGTGGCTCTCAGTGTTGAGTAAGTTGCTCCAGTGTCCACCAGGAAGGTCAGTTGTGTTCCTTCCACGGTCATTGACAGCATGGGATCTGCCATCCCCACGCTGTCAGGTTTCTCAGGGCCCCGTCAGTATTGCTCCTCCTCCCAGTTCCAGTCAGCCACTGGATACTGAGCGACTGGCGCTGCACCTGGGTTTGGGGCTTGGTGCCCTCCTCTGTATGCACCTCTTCCTCTGGGAGCTCCGCGTGCCTGGGTTTGGTAGCCTCGCCCTCGATAGTTTAGGGGCGGTTCCGGGCAGTCACGCACCCAATGTCCTTCTGCTCCGCATCTCAGACAGGCATTCCATGACGTGTTGCTGGGATTCCCCGTACCACGAGCCCTTTGTCCTCTCCCGGCGGATCCACCACGCCCTCTGAACGGTCCAACAGCTCCCCAATTCCCCGCGGGTTGTCGCTGCCTTGGTGCATTGACGGGCCAGCGGTCATCAGGGTAGACGTTGGGATCAAGATCTGGCCATTCAGGCACGGGACCAGGCTGGGGCTTTACCACCATTATTTTCTTCGTGGCTTCCTTGACCTCTTTCTTTTTCTCGCCTGCTTTACCTCTCGCCTCTATCAGCTGTAGTTTCAACAGCAACGCCTGCGCTTCCTCCAACTCCTTCTTCTGTTTGTTCACCTCATCCTGCTCCAGCGTCAGTCTGTGCGTCACGTGCCTCTCCCATTGGGTGGAATCTGCGACAGCAAAGTCTGGATTCTTTTCTAAATCAGTTCTCACTTGCTTGGGCAGCCCTGCCAGCACCGCAGCACGAAACCACGCCCTGCTTTCTCCTTCCCTGCCGGGGTGTATTCCCGTTTCTGACAGCCACTGCTCCTTTGCTCTCACTAAAAACTCACTAGGTGTGTGTTGTGGATCCCAAATTATTTTAGGAATGGCTCCCGTGTTGGGGGTTGGGTACTTCTCATGAATTGCGTCCGCTAGGTCACTTTGCATTTCACGATATGGCACGTCATTGGCGTGATGGGTCGTTCCGGCGATTTCTTCCACGTCTGATAACCCACACCCAAACATAGTCCTCCCAGCGATCCCGCGGAAGTCTCCAATCGCAATTTCCTCTCCTTCTGTCAGCATGTTCAGTTTCCTCAGCCATCTTGCTCCTCCCTCTGTGATGGGTGGCAGTTGTTTGACCAATGCGCCCAGGTCTCTTACCTTGTATGCGCGAGAGATTGGTTCGTGTTTGGGGCCCATTATCAGTGGCAAACTCAAACTTGTTGTTGTGGCTTCATCCCTGAAATTCACTTCCTTGCTCTTCCTGGTCTTTTCCGAGCCCCTTGGGACATCAAACACGGATTGGCGTTGTCCTCTGCCACTGGATTTCCGTTTTGTGCTTGGTTCTCTGCTCACTCTTCTGTTGCGCAGTTTGATGCTTGTGCCTGGGTCAGAGGCCGCTTCTGCTGCAATGGCTTCCTCTTCTCCAGTCTCTTCTTCTGATGAAGTCCCGCGGTTTTTGATTTCTTCCTCCGCAAGTTCCTTCAGGGCTTTCTGTTTCACAAGGGTCAGTGTCTCAACGACCGCCAGTAGAGCGTCTCGGTCCTCGTGCATGTGCCCATGCACTTGTCCTTCCCAATGGTCTTCCTTCACTGTAGTTGGCTTGCCTGGCTGCAGCTGTGCCTTTCTCCTCGGGGTCGGCAACTCAACAAACTCTGGTCTTCTGATTACCCCATCTGGTGAGGTCATGTCTTCAGTCAGGGGTGTGAGTGGAGCCTCGCTGTGACTGACTGACTCCCCAGGCCTCACAGCTTGTCCTGATAAGTCCTCCAGGTTTGAGGCATGGCCAGGCGAGGTCAAGCCTTCACTTGTGGCTGAAGCCGCCTGTGTCCCTCCATCCTCCGTGGTCTGTAGTCCCACTGCTGTCATCTCCTCGGCGTGGGTTGCTGTGGTTGTGCCTGTGTATCTGACGTCTGCGATTCCTCCAAGCACAATGCCCGTTTGTCCATCTGGGCCACGCACTTGTCCTCCTTCAAAAGTCATCATAGGCATCACGTAAGGTGGTGGGGCTTCAACTCGAAGAGCCTGAGGTGGGGCACTGGGCAGTTGCGGGATCCACGGGTATATTTTTGGTGTGTGTTGTCTGTTTGCTTCCTCCTCCTTAGAGGTGAGTTTTGTCATCTGATCCTCCAGCTTTTTGTTGTCGTCCTGTAACTGGCGCAAAGTTTTCATTATACTCACCATGTCCTCCATTCCCTTTATCTTCTGATCCTCCTCCTTTACAGGTTCCGTCTTTTCCACTTGTTCCTTCATCCAAGATGGCACTGCATTGCACATCATCATCCACTTACAGCAATTGCCATGCATTGACTTCACGGCCTTCATTTCCTTTTTTGTTTTCCGGTTGACTGAGCGGCCTCCAGATTCCTCCTGTAAATCTTTCAATTTCTTTTCACATCTCTCCCCTTCAGTTTTGAGCACAAGGTCCAGGGACACCCTATCATCCGGCCCTTTCTGTTGGGATTGAAAGAGTTTGCTTACCTCAGCTTCCATGGCTTGACACTCCTTTTCTGCTGCTTTAGATGTACCAGGACAGGCCATCCGTATGGCCTTTTTCAGCTGTTCCACCTGATCCTTCAGTGTTTTGTAACGCCTCTGTCCGCTGGCCGAGCTGGCCGCCATTTTGTGTCTCTCCCTGCAAGACAGCACTTACCTCTTCAAAATGGCTGCTGTCGGCTCCTCCCACCGAGTTACCCCAGACGCTTCCCTGTTCAGTCTCAGAGCCCGTCTCACCGCTCTAACAGTCACTTCCTCTTTTTCTCCTGCTTGGTGACACACACACAACAGTGAACTCAGGAATCACAATTCAGTTTTTATTTCATCAGTCGTCACAACCAACCCCTTGACAACACCCCGAACTTAATGTGCAAGGAACTGTAGTTTGTCACTGAAAATACACCCAAAAAACCCTTAATTAAGTTGTAGTGCCTATATATATATGTTTTATGTTATCTCCAACCCATTTAACTCCTGAAAGGCTTCACTGTGTTTTCTCCGAAAGCAGGCCAGCTGCCCACCACGCACCAGTGAGAAAGAGGAACCAGGCCCGAGCTCCCCAAGGACCAAGCAGCTCTTCTACTAAGCTAATTTAATAAAATACCACAACATCACAGTCAATAGCCACAATTTCAAACTCAAAATCAAGTATCTCAAATGCACTTATTGTCACAGGAACCAAATAAACACAAATCCACATTGTCTTTAACTTCGAGAGAGAAACCAGGCCTCCCCCTGTGAAAGTCGTAGCTATAGTGCTAAGGACAGAATCGCACCCCAAAGTGTGTGTAAATGCACTCAACCGTTTCAGCAGGCAGCTCAGTTCTTGGTCAGAGATATCTAAGCACAACAAACATCACATACAGAACAAGGCAAAATCACATAGAAAACCCCGAGGTGTGTAAACACAACACTGATCACATCCAGGGCACGTCAAAATAACATATAAAACCCTCATCACGTGTCTTCCGCAGGGCTCTCCTCTGGTGGTACCCAATCAGTGGTACCTGCTCTCTCGCACAGGTCAGCTATCATGACAAACAATGCCAAGGTCCTGCCCAACCACTCGTCAAACTCCGATTCTCTAATATCTTCTGCAATGGAGAACTCATAAGGTTCTTCCACCGTTTCCCCTCGCATGACACAAGTCACTGTAAGCTGATCTTCTCCTAATGGCACAATTTCTATCCTGCAGGAACCAAAAATGAGCATAATTCTATGTAACTGGACAGTGACAATCACAAAATCAAAGAAATAGAGGTCCACTGACCGACCAACATGCACTCCTTACTAAATCACACAATATCGCCCGCAGCAAACTCAGGGTAGATATGGTATCAACTATATTCACATAAATATAAAATCTTATTTCTAAAATCTGGGTAATTACATAAATCTTAGCAAAGTTATTTCAAATACTTAACTGAAATTACGACAAATATCACAGTTTCACCCCAAAACCGACAGCCAAAAAACACATGTAAGTGAAAAAACAACGTATTACTTATTATGAATATTTCTCAATATATTACAGTATTCATAATCCTCCGGCATTCATATATTTCATAGCAAACCCAGCCAAAAGTCATACAGCAATTGCAAACATAAACATCATTTATAGCATTATAAAACACAGAGCCAGAATTATCAATAAAGGCCTTTAGTATCCGGCAGTAGGCGTTTAAAGGACAATGGTAATCTAAGAAAGTCACAGCTGGCTCATTTGCATACAGACAGACACACACAGTCTTAAAATAACATGATATTTTCAGGTCTCTGTGTATGACAGACTTCCTGGATCTACAAACTCTTATATTATATTACAAAGACGTCTTATAATTACAATAACAACAATTATCAGGCCAGACATTGCACAACCTAAAGAATTTTGACAAATTTAAATTAACCCTCCAAGGGACAAACTCCAAGTTTTTTATTATCAATTACACAGTACCAGTTCCAAACTGTAGCTGGTCGAATCCCTAAGATCCCTAACACAATTTAAAAGCGTCTAACGCCCAAGCTCCAAGCTTTACTGCCCAAAAAAGCGCAAATACGGTTCTAAACGGTAAACTGATCTAATCAGTAGCTATTTTGGAGCGTCGTTATTCTCCACACTTGCCAAGTGAACTATCCCTCCCAGAGGCAGATGTCGAGCGTCCCCGACAAATTGGAAGCGTCACCTTCCGACCATGCACTTCTTAGAACTTCCAAAGTTCCGTTCTACAGAAATTTAATTACTTTCAGGACAACTCATAATATCACACAAGCAATTATGTTGTTGTCCACGCCCAACTTTATATTCAATTGACACCCCAGTATCACAATAGATGACCAATTACCTATTATCTTCTTTTATGTTAAACCTTTTTCTCATGTATTCATTACCTTTATCACAACACTATTATTGTCAACATATCATATCCGACTTTGCAAATTTTCAAACCATCACAACACAAACATTTACCAGTAATCTAATGAGTAGACTTTAATTTCAACATCCAATTCGGCACACTTTGGAATAATTCAACAGGTAGTGCCTACCTTTTAGATGGGCTGCCCTTTGTCCACTCAGTTCGATCACCGGGTCTGTCCGTGTGACCCCCTTCGGACGTCCAAACCTCCAACAAATCTCCTCACCTCAACCACCGGCCAATGCACCAAATGTTAAGGGTTCGAAATTGAGGGAAGATACAAAACCAGAATAGTCCAGAAGGGTTGGGTCAAAACAATGATTTTATTTAAACACACGCGCGGGAAGATAGTTACTGCACAACATCAGCAAGGATCTTCACCCAAAATACATTTCAGATTGCTTTTATAATATCAGGGTATTATGACGCCCCCTCATGCGTTTACAAGCACATAATTTGCATCTTAAGAACATTATTTGCCTCTTTTACAGACAATGATCAATTTTAAGAGATAAATGCAGACACAAGAGTTCCTCTTTCTGGCATCTTCTTCCAAATAAGGCGATGGTCTCAGGCCTCTGGGTCCCCATGGGCTGGTCCTCTCCTTCTTGTCACCTGTTGTTAAGTAGACTCTAGTGCTACAGGTTTGCTGAATGCATTCAGGCCTCTGCTCAGATCTATTTCTAGATTATATGTGATATATATGTGTTTTGTAAGCATGTGTGCGATCTTTCTTCAGCTCCCAGCCTCTTATCCAATGGATCGTCCGAACCTAATGCCGAACGAAGCTTTTAACCTTTAATTACCTGGGGGAGCTTCAACTCTTTTATGAGCACAGAACTGCAATGTGTGTATAGAGATATAACAATATAGAAATGACTATGACTGCACCTGTAATAAAGGTTAATATGGTGTCAGTGTGTTAAATGTCTCCCTGCCGTCTTAAAGCTATATGTGATATTATTAATGCGATGCTAATGCTATGAGATATATTGTAGCAGTAAAACAATTTCTTTAATTCCACAGGATTAATTAGTGTAGATTAGTAGTTTAGTTCTTCAGATATACTCAGTACTAAACGACTGTCATTAGTTTGAGTTTCTCAGATAAAATGATATTTTCTGTTGATCAGGAAATGTGTGCGTGCACTTAGCATGATCCTGCATTGGTAGTCGTACGCTGTGTGTTTGTCATGATCCTGAGTCCATGACTCAGTGATTTTGTGTTTGGTGTCTTTATTGTTATTATTTTCATTATTATTTGTGGGCTGTTTTGGGATGGTTTGTGTTTTGGGATTTTAGATACTGCGTTCTGGGTTTGTGCTCCCTGGTGTTAGTGTTCCCCTGTCTCGTCAGGTTAATCAGGTCCAGCTGTGTCTCCCACCTGTGTGTGATTTCCCAGTGTTCCTCTGTGTATTTATAGTGTGTGTTTGCCTCTGTTCCTCGTCGCGTCGTCTGTGTTCATCCTCTGTGTCACCCTGCGTGCTCTCCCTGCTGTCCTCCCTTCATGTTCAGGTTTGCTGCTCTTTGGTTTAGTTTCTCCCAGTTTAGTTCATCCTTAGTTCAGTTTTGCCATCTCCACTTTATGTTTGGTATTCTTAATAAATCACCCTCACATCTGAATAAGTACTGCATTTGAGTCCTCCTTTCCTCACATCACACGGCTGCTGCCCCGAGCCGTGACAGTGTTGTAGATAGGGATGGGTATCATTTAGGTTTTATCCGATACCAGTACCAAACCGGTACTTTTGAAACGGTGCCGGTGCTGAAATGGTGCTCGAACCGGTGCTTAAAGAATGGAAAACACAAATTTGTCCTAAAACCTCTCATTTTTAGCTGTTTTTTTTGTAAAAAGATAACAATGTTAGCCTTTTCTGCAGCTATAGGGCATATATAGTATCACTCTTGGCTGGAGGCAGTGCTTAAACAATGGAAAAAACACAAACTTTGCCCAAAAACCTCTCATGTTTAGCTGTTTTCCACTTTTTCTTTGGTCATTTTAGCCTTTTTGGCCAGGGTGAAGGGAGTATCTGCCATCAAACAAGAAGACAGCCGCATTTAACTACGACGGTGTTTGCTAGTTCACCTTACATGCATTAATGTAATAACGTGGTTAGCCTACTCAACGTAAATTACACACGAACAACATTAAGCTACTCACGCAGAGAAGAACAGCTGCTGCTTCCATCATCATCATCATCATTTCTGCTAGACTGGCAGGGCTAGGGGCCAGGACTCTACTCTTCGGGTTTTTGGGGGATGTTGCTAACTCCGGGTCCAATAACAGGCACCGCATCCGCAGTAGATGTGCTCGATGTGAGGGCTTGCAGCAAGCTATCAAATACGGTGCATTTCTCGGCTTAAAAAAACACTATGCGTCGCCAGGTGTTTCATCAGATTCGAGGAGTTACCTCCTTTGCACAGTATCACCTTAAAGCACTTGTTGCAGGCTGCTGAGTTTGCATCTTTTGCTGTGAAGTACAGCCAGACTTTGACCGCTTCGCCTTGGGCATTTTTAATCTGTAGCTCTGCTCTAAAAGAACGGATGTACCTGGGCCCACCTACTATCCTTGGAAACGTAAAATGATTGGCTCGAATCCAAAGTGTATGACATCTCAGGAAAAAAAAGCACCGAAATAAAGCACCGAAATGTGTGCTGCTTTTCGGTCTGGTTACTACCGTTTATGTCAGAACCAGTGCCATCATGGCACTGGATACCGGTACCAATCCCTAGTTGTAGACTCACATCTACATGTAGTACCTGTGTTGTGTCATTAGGGGGCAGTATTTTAAATCTGCTGCTGCTGTTGTTGGTCATTCAGATGCTCCTGTTAGAGAGAAGACAGAAATAAGAATCTATGAAGAGCTTCTTTGTAGTGAAGTGAACTCTATTGTAAAAAAACAGAGACAAATATCCAGAGCAGTCACCATCTGAGCTTCTCCTCTGACTACTGACAGAACTACAGACACAGAGTTTAGTGGCATAAACATGGTGAGTGAGGATGAAGGTGCTGAGGAAGACTCTAGTTTAGTGTGATTAAAGTGTGTTGTCCTGATGAGTGACAGTGCTGTGGTTCAGAGTGAGGCTCAGAGGTGAACCAGCTGTGTTCTCTTACTACCAACAGTTGGACAAACTGAGTGAGAAGACACTGCTGACATCTGGACTGAACATGTGTCAAATATGTGAGCTAACGCTGATGTCAGAGCAGCACATGGATTCACTCTCATTCCTGCTGCTGCTCCTAATGACCAATGTCTGACTTCATGTCCTCGTTAATCACAGAGCTGATTGTTCAATGTTTAGTTGTTGCTGCTGAAATGTGTCCCTATTTTCCCTATTTCAGCAGTGAATTCTGCTGATGGAATTCACTGCTGTGTTTCTGGCTGCTGTTTACATCCCTGAGCTAACCTCCTGGCAGCGATCGCCAAATGTCATGATGTCATCAGTGATTTATAGACGGTGGGAGGTTTATGTTGTCACCACAAAGTGTTTGTGTCTGTACGCTGCAACCTTCCACACCATCCTTTATTGTACAGACTCAGCACAGAGCATATTTGATATAAGAGTAACACACTGCTTGGTTATGTGCAGTCATCATCAGTGACTGTGGGTCAAACAGAAGCTCTCTGATTGGTTGCTGACCTTGGTCACCTGTCCACTCTCACCTGTTTGTGTTTGCTCTCTCTTTTCTGTCTCCATCCTCTCTCTCCTTTCTCTCCCTCTCTGTCTTTGTACCGTCACTCAGGTTCAATGGAAACAGTGACATTTACAAACCAATCAAAGACAAACTGATCCATGTCAGGTTATAACAATATTCAAAGTGAATACAGGCTGCTGCTGGACACAGACAGGTAACATCATTTTGACTTGCTGTCACCTGGATCTGGACTCATAAACACTGAAGCCCTGAACAGGAATACAAATCTTTTTCTGCCAACTAGCGACATACCAGCAGATAATGGCTCAGAAAGCTAAAATGAGCCAATCATTTCTGTGTTTAGTTCCCCTGAAATGAGATCTGATATCAGCAGCTCTGAGTTCATTCATCATTATTGTCCAGTGATGAGATTTCTGCTCCGTTTGGTAACAGTCAGCAGATTTTTCCCGCTTGTGGACGTGAACAGTCGTACGTGACAGCAGCAGGTAGCAAACAGAGATCATCTTTCCAGCTGGAACTCTTCACTGAGCTCAACTCATTCAAAATGTTCTGGAGTCAAAACAGGAAACAGTCCAAATGTGTGTCTTCACTCTGACTCTGGATCAGATCTCAGTGACAGACTGTGGACATTATGGAAGCCTAAATGTGACGCCATCTTCCTCCTTCATCTGCAGATTAAAGCCAAACAAAGATTCTCATCAAAAGTCTGCAGGTCTGAGAGAGACTGAATCATTGTACCATGTCAAACACAGTAAGAGGAGCTGAAGCACAGATGTGAAGAGCAGATTCATCAGATTATGACCTCACTCTGTTTTGTCTTCATATACACTCACTCTGTGTTTATAATGCGGATTTTCTGCTTTTATAATGACACATTTTATATTTTCTATAATCACAGACTGATTAATTGTGGACTCTCAGAGACTCACTGTGAAGTTGTGGCCTCAGCTCTGAAGTCTAACCCCTCTCATCTGACAGAGCTGGACATGAGTTGGAAAAAACTGCGGGATTCATCAGTGAAGCTTCTGTGTGCTGGACTGGAGAGTCCAAACTGTCAACTGGAGACTCTGAGGTGAGTTCACTGACTGCAGCTTTTGTTGTTTTTCTATATTTCAGGTCTTTGATTGATGTTTGAAACTTTCTTTAGTTCCTAAATGTTCAGGATGTGTCTGAAGACAAATGTGAAGAAGTTTGAGTGCTTTCAGAAATGTTGTCTTTCCAAACGACTGAACGAAAGTTTTTCCTTTTGGCTCCAAATACAAGTGACAGACTTGAGCAGGGTTCATTTAAAGGCTGACACAAGTGGAGTGGTGATGGGGACATGTTTGACAGGACAGTGTTTCAGCCTCCACAGGTTCATGTTGTGCTCCATCAGTCAGTGAAGATGAAGTCAGTGCTGATGAGGCTGTAGAGTGTGTGAGGGATGTAGCAGATAAAAACAGGCTGCAGAGACTTTGAGCTTGTGTGGAAACAGAGAGAGAGAAAAGAAAGACATTAATGTCAAAGCTAATAAAGGTGAAGTTAGGAGCTGTGATGATGTTCATGGTATCAGAAGCTGATATGGCTGTTACAGAGACGACCCACACAGCTGCTGTGGTGAGGTGTGTGTTAAAGCAGAGGAACACAGAGCAGCCTAACACAGGCCCAAACATGACAACAACGCAGGATTCAGGCTCTGTGAGAGGATTTCAAACAGAAGCTGGAGAAGAGTAAGTAAGTAAGTAATTATTATTTATTTATTATTAATTAATTATTTAGCACCATCAAGACAGGAAGCTATTACAAAGTATTTCACATGGGAATATAAAAGCATATAAAAAACAAATAACTATAACAATATAAAGGAAGTATAAAAGCGCATCAAGCAAAACAACATCTGACACAGACATTACCCAAATGCCTCTCTAAACAGATGTGTTTTAAGCTGCTTTTTAAAAGAAGTCACAGGGTCAATGGTGCTTAGCAGGGGAGTTAAACTGTTCCACAGTATTGGAGCTAGGTATTGAAAAGCACAATCCCCCTTTGTTTTCAAACGGGTCCATGGAATATTTAGAAGACCACTATTCTAAATATTCATGGATCTGTTTTGAGTGTAAGTCGAAGAAGCTCAATGATATAAGTGGGGGCCTCATCTCTTAAAGATATAAACGTAAAAGTGAGAATTTTAAACTGATATCTGTACCTAACCGGTAGCCAGTGCAAGGATTTTAACATTGGAGTGATATGGGAGAATTTATAACTGTCGGATAAAAGCCTTGCTGCAGCATTTTGGACCACTTGAAGGTGATTTAAGGAAGCCTTAGACAGACAGGAAAATAGTACGTTACAATAGTCTAACTGGGAGGAGGCATGGACAAGCACCTCCATTTCACCTTTGGAGACAAAAGTCCTAATTTTAGCAAAATTTCTTAAATGAAAAAATCAGGAGCGGGTCACAGATTTGATATGAGCATCAAAAGACAGAGATTGATCAAAAATCATCCCACGATTCCGAGCAGTAGCTTTTATCAAGCATGAGAAAGGACCCAGACGTTGAGTAATTGGGGGCTTGATATTCTCTGGAGCAAGAATTAAACACTCAGTCTAGTCTGCATTCAATGGAAAAACTTGTTTGTCATCCAACCATTAATTTCCTTAAGACAGTCCATTAGAGTGGATAATTTGTCTAATTCCCAAGGTTTAAAGAAGATGTTTAATTGAATATCGTCTGCATACAGATGGTAGAAATAATTTTGAAACTGCTTATGATATGGTCTAAAGAAAGAATATATAATGAAAATAACAAGGGGCTTAAAACTGATCCTTGTGGGACTACACATGAAAATTTAGCTACATCTGACCGGAAGTTTCTCACTGAAACTAAAAGTGTTCTATCTGCCAGAAATGAAGTGAACAAAATCCAGATATCCCTGCCATATGATTTAAACAATGAATTGTTGAGGTTTACTTCTTCTTGACCTCACCGATCCTTTTGATATCCCAGCTGGAGAAGAAGATCAGATGAGGCTGAAGTATTTTTCATCAAAGCTTTATTACCAATGCGCATCACACTACATGCAGCCACAGCAAACACCAAGTGGGTCTGAGGAGCTTTCCTCATACACACACCTATTGTCATGGTCCTGGGTCGCTGAAGGAATTCCAGGCCAGCCAATCAGAGCAGAGTTTGACAGTAAAGCCAAAGATGGGCTTCAGTGAAGGTCTGACATTTACTGCAGACTGGAGTCTGAACCAGGATCTGCCAGTTCCATGTAATCCCATCATTTTAATGTCATTCTGTTGTGGATCAGATGTGGAAACATCACTGCCTATTTTATTGATCACACTAAATCATGATGGCTCCATGTGGCCATGGCTGGATGTTCAGCTTACAGAGGCCTGGGCACAAATGTGTTATGGACCCTCACCAGCTGGATTTGAATGCTCGGCTTCTTTTCATTCTTCGATAATTAGGCATTCACACGAGCACGTGACAGAAGCAAACGTGGAGAAACCGAGTGTGACTCACCCGCGGGCTCTTTCCAGCCCATTCTGCCCTGCATTTTTAATGGGTTATTTGTGTAGTGTGATATTTTCCTTTTTGCTTTCTTTTCTTTTGATAAAGAAAAAGAATAACAACTTCCCCACATCCGTCAAAACGCAGCTGGAATTGCACACAAGCAGAGGAGTGTATTCTAATTAAGGCAATTAAGGAAAAGACCTGTGGGCCACCAATACACTACAGGTGTCGCACATTCACACGTTTAAGAATACAAAAAGAGCCGACATGGATATGTTGTTAGAAAACACTAAAATTAATATATTAATACTGTACTACCAAAAAACCAATAAGCAATTATCACAATTACAAAATAAATGAATGAGAAATGGTTAAACACAATAACACAGTATTAGTGTACATCACAACATGAAATGGCTTGATCTGGATCCGATTTTCACAATCAAAACGCAGCTCAGGTACCCTGAACGGATGACAACATAAATGAAAACAAAAAAAATTGTGGAAGCCAGTCTTCTGATAGAAATAAAAAATATGTATATGTAAGGCAGTGACTGGAATAAATCACAAGGTGAGCTGCATATGTATGGTAGATCTAAGCAATTTTGACCATTTGTCTTCTGCAGGACACCGTAGTTCAGATTTCTCTTTCGCGCGGGCGCCATCTTGGTTCAGTGTTTACTGTGATTTGCGAAGGGCCAACAACAGAGTTGGAGTGGTGTTTGCCCCAGCATCTGAATAAACGGCGCGGTCCGACCCACAAATTGAACACCTGTGTCCGACTGGTCTCTCTACTGTGCACCCCAATCCAGCACAAACTTACACAACGCAGAGTCCGGGGTGTAGGGAGGCCCCTGCACTGGTTGGGTTACATATATATAAAAAAATCATTATGGAGGCCTCACTGGAACATGGAAAGTAAGCATCACAGTACAGCTTCACTGAAGCTTTAAAGTCTCTGATATGAAATGAGAAAAGAACCAGCCAGAGCTTTTTAATGAGTGGAAATCCACTGTGACTGTGAGCTGCTGCTACAGCCTCCAGATTAGCCAGCAGCTCATCCTTCACACGTTGTTAAGGCAACATCGACTGTTGAAGAACGAACTCACAGCTGTCAGCACACATTTGCAGCAGCACAACAATAAAAGCGTTCCGTCAGCTGATTCATGAAAAATCATCATTACCCAGGTTACCTCTGTGATTATTCTCATCCCACACTGGATTAATGCGTTGCTGGTCCATGTGCAGCTGGCTGTGAGACGAGCGCTCAGGGACAGTCTACAAAGTGTAACTCTGAGAGAGACCAGTGTTGTTAGTCCAGGTCAGAAGATGACTTGTTGGAATGAAAATGAGCTTGTAGTTCATCTGCTTTATTATTGTGACTGGAAAAAGGTGTTGTTAGACTTCAAATATGTCCATTTCTTTCCAACTTCACCTTTAAAAGTGAAGCCATGTGGTTCCTTGAATGACAAACAGGACTTTTTTAAGTCTTCTTTATGATTTTTCATGTTTTATGCTAAATGTGCAACTTTAATTTGAAAAATTCAGAGTTTTTTCTCTTGTTGTGTTTGTTTGAAGCTGCTTCCTGTTGGCTTCCATTTTCTAAAATTCTGCATTCTGAACCTTCTTCAGCTCTGAACAGATGATGAAACACTGATTGATTTCAAGCACACACTTTGTCTAATAAACTTAAATCTTTCACTCTTTATACAGATTGAGGCACTGTGGTTTGTCAGAGATGAGCTGTGATTATCTGGCAGCAGCGCTGAAGTCCAACCCCTCCCTTCTGAGAGAGCTGGACCTGAGTGACAACAACAAGCTGCAGGATTCAGGAGTGAAGCACCTGTGTGGTTTTCTGGAGAGTCCAGGATGTGGACTTGAAACGCTGAGGTCAGTCAGCATGTTTTAGTTGTGCTGAGATGAATATGATGTGAAAGTTGTGCTGACACTAAACTGCAGACATAAGGCTGATATTATAGTGATCCACACTGAGGATCTTCATGGTAAAGTCTGTTTTTTTTCTTCTCTGGTTTAATCCATTGACTGCAGCAGAACAATGTTCACATTTCAAACAGTGATACTCATCGTATGGCCCACGGCCCACATGTGGCCTGCCGACCTTTCCTAATTCAGAGAGAGGGGACCCTGATTAACTGTGTACCGTTCTTCCTCACAGTTCTAAGTATCAGATGCAACAATGAATAATCCACAGCTGACTTTCTTTAGCAAGTCAAAGGTCACGGCACACAGCAATCTGTGAAACAGAAACAGTTTGGAGCAGGAATTATTGCACATTTACAAACTGACACTGTTGCACGGCATGCTGGGTAATGCTAGCTGGTCAGGAATGGGTGTGTTAACGGCTGTGAGAGGCACCATGTGTCACAATCCTCGGTCTTGTGAGTTTTAGTTTATTTTGATGTTTATGGTTGATGTTTAAGTTCATTAGGTTATCTAAGTTCATTTGTTTATTAACACCCCTGTGTTAAGTCTCACTTGTACTTTATGTGTTTCATGTCTGTGTAACGCAATCTGTACTTACGCCAATGCAGAGACCCACGAGCTCCAAACTTGGTGCTTTATGATTGGTGCAGATGCTCTAAGCTACTATTAACCAATAAGAACCACGGGGTCAGGTGTCACTACAAGAACTTATCAGCCACCAACTTGTATATATAACTTTACTCACACTTGTAAAACTCTGTAAGTAGAATTCAATGGGGCAGAGTGACCTGAGCACAGGCCCACTCTGTGACACTCAGAGCTTTGTGGATATCATCTGCAGGTGCACGTACTGGGAGTACTGGACACAGTGCATGTACAGCCAGCTTGCAGCCACTTTGCCACCACTTTAGGACAATGTTTACAGTAGACTGAGCCACACTGACTTTGAGCAGTCATTGTGCTGCTGCATGGCTGATGGCACTGTCCCTGCAGCTGTCAGGGACAACAAGAACCACTCAACTACCTCAGCCAAGCCAAGACTGTGTTGATGTTGTGACCTGAGACCAAGACACTAACCCAGGATGGTGATATGATGGTGTGAGAGTGGCTGGATGAGCCCATCCACCTTAAATATGGATCATATAAATATCTGTAATGCAACACGTTTTATGCAACATGAACATATTTCCCAGCTGCCTCATGTTGTGTTTCTGTAACGCAATCTGTACTTACGCCAATGCTTTAATGCTTGGAAATCAGGACTGTTGACCTTGGGCAGTTCACTAGGTGTCGGTGTCATCAATTTCACCCCGATGTCTAGGCCCAGAATCACAGTTTCTCTAGAAATAGGTTACAAGAATTCAAATGTGTCCCGAATATCTGTATCCCATCAGAGGCTAGTTTTGTAAAGGAGATTGGTAGTAGCTGCTCCACCACAGGAACAGTAAGGCTTCCAGCACACAATGGACACCACACTCACTTAACATAACCACATTTATTAAACACAATTTTAAATAATAAGCCCTTTTTTCGTAGTGTCTTTCCACTCAGCGTCCCAAGGAAAAAAAAAAATGCAAATATGTATCCTTCAAGGTCCTTTGGCCAAAAGAAAACCACCTGAGCTCAGGGAAAAGTAAAGTGTACTGTTGGGGCCCTTTGAATTGTTCCTACCGCTCTGTTGGAACGGTGTAGCATCCAATAATAGTATCCAGCAAGCAGAAGCATCCACCCGTAGCAATGACCATCTACTAGCCAGGACGGTTCAGCGGAGTCATCAGATGAGGGCTTCCACAAGGCAGTTCATCCAGTAGGATCCAAGGCACCAAAAGGTCAAACAAACCAGCCTACCCACAAGTGTGCAGAAGAATTAACCAAAAACGTTCATAAGTCTCAGTACCACTGACTCAGTGTCCATGTCACTAATGGCTTATTTAACAGTCTTACCATCATAATAATACAGGTTTGTCAAAATAAAAATATAACAACATAAATGCTGTTAACAATGCTTATTAATGCTGTTCTCTTAGGCATAACATAACTCTGTAACTGACCTCGTGTCGGCCGCCATTTTAGGACATTAGCCAGGCGCTTAACAGTTAGCTTGCTAACAGTCAGCTAATAACACACATTAAACAATATTTAGCCTCCTTCTTAACAAACATGACAGTGGTAGATTCGATACCTCGCTGCAGCATGATAAGGCACACAACATCTAATGCCATCATGAGCTGCAAGCTAACTCACCAGAGGGGTTCATGTAATGGCGAATGGCTGTCGGATTCAGCTCAGCTTCACGCTCGTAACACTACAAGACTCCTTTTTCAAACAACATACTAAAACATTAACTTCACATATAAAGGTTTTTAAAACTATTTACAGCAACTCAAATGTCTACTGTACCCGAATTTCCAGCTCGCAGAGGGCACGAGAGCAGCATGCGCCTCATCGGACGAACGGAGGAAAAACTCTGTGGCTAAACTAGGGAGTGGCTATGCGCAAGGCACAGTGGTGCGTTCAGTGACTACCAAATAATCAGAAATCCCATACTCAAAAAATGACCTGGGTTACACTCTCCCCCTCTAAAGTGCATGAGTCTCTGCATGCACACTTGACTTAACAGGTGTGTGAAGGAAAGTGCTCTGAGAGAATACAATTGCGAAACTCTGACAAAAAGGAACTGAGAGCTAAAATTAAAGGCTCACCTAACTCATCATAAGTGAGTTTAAGAGGTTGGCGTCTCTCTCTCCCAGAACGCCGCAACTCTACTGTCTCTGGCTCTGAACTCTGCTCAGCAGTGTTGGCGCTCTCTCTATTCATTTCAACAGGTTCTGTCTGTTCAGGAATGTCAATAACAACCCAACCTGGACCTTCATCAGATGGAATGGGAGATGTGGTCACCTCATTGCTCTCTGAGTGTAACGAAGGTTCAGGTTCGGAAACATGACCAGCTGTTTCTTGTGCATGTGACTCGTCTTGCCGCTCTGCACGGGGCAAGCTAGAATGCACATCCCTAGTGGACAACTGAGGTGTGATAACCTGCCTTTCAGTCTGGATAAAAGGACCTCTGGTTATTATTTCTGGAACCACAAAAGCTGGATACACTTCGTCCTCATCACTGTATACCTCATCTTCCTGACCATCAGGGTTATCAGAAGATTGTACTTCTCTTTCGGCTTTGTTTCTCAGTTTCTTCCCTTTAGAGGGCCCATGAGATCTGCTCCCTGCTATTTCTTCCACAGGTAAGAACCCACACGGTAGAAGGAGATCCCTGTGTAAGGTGCGTTTTGGCCCGTCTCCCAACTCGGGTTCCACAACATAGACAGGGCCATCATTGATTCGTTTAACCACAACATGTACTTTCTGCTCCCACCTGTCTGAGATTTTGTGTTGACCTCTGATACTCATGTTCCTAACCAAAACCCTGTCTCCTGCACAGAGCTCGGCCACTCTAATCCTCTTGTCAAACCTAGCTTTATTCCTTTCTCCGATCTTCTGGGAGTTTTTTGCAGCTAGGGTGTAGCTCTCCTCCAGACGTTGACGAAGGTTGTTCACATACTCTGAATGAGACTTATGGTTGGCATTTTCAGGTTGGATACCTAAGACCAGATCAATGGGTAGTCGGGGTTGTCTGCCAAACATCAGTTCATATGGAGAGAAACCAGTCGTGTCGTTTCTTGTGCAGTTATACGCATGAACTAAGGGTCTAACAAAGTCCCTCCAGTGAGATTTGTCTTCCTCTTCCAAAGTACCCAACATATCAAGAAGCGTCCGGTTAAACCTTTCCACCGGGTTTCCGCGGGGATGATAAGGTGTAGTGCGGATTTTTTCTGCTCCTATCAACGCACATAGCTCTTTGATTGTGTGAGATTCAAAGTCTCTACCCTGATCACTGAGTAGACGACTGGGAAACCCATAATGGACTATGAAGTTCTCCCATAGAGCTTTTGCAATGGTCCTCGACTTCTGATCTTTAGTTGGCACTGCCACAGCAAACTTTGTAAAATGGTCAGTGATAACTAATATGTTTCGGGTATCTCTGTTGTCTGGCTCAAGCGACAAATAGTCCATACAAACAAGTTCAAGCGGGTAAGTTGTTATAATATTTTCAAGAGGCGCTGCCCTCTGAGGCACTGCTTTCCTCCTGACCCAGCGTGGACACTGTCTGCACTTCTCTTCCACAGACTTTGTCATCATTGGCCAATAGAATCTGGCACGGGCAAGATGTAGTGCTCGTTCAAACCCAAGATGACCAATTTCATCATGTACTCCACGCAATGCTTTCTCTCTGAACTGTTCAGGTAGGACTAACTGCCATACAATGTTGTCTCTATTTGTCCATTTCCTGTACAATACTCCATCTCTCAGTTCAAGCCTTCTCCACTCCTTGAGAAGGAGCCTAACATCAGGAGCTTCAAAGTTTGTTTCTCTGAAACTGGGCTTTTGAGCTCTTTCAACGAAGGTGATGACACGTGAGACAACCGGGTCACCCCTCTGAGTTTTATACCAGTCAGAGCTTGTCATAGATGGTAATGTGTCTTCTCCAAATACATCCGCAACTGTTGAGGGATCAACAGCAAGAGACTCTACAGCCAAGGGTTGTTCTAGGTTTGAACAGTGCTCGATCTTTGACACCACAAGATGGCGCTGACATAAGGCAGATACCACCTCGTGACTCATCTCATTGCTCACCTCTAGAAGACGGTTCTTCATGTCATCAACTCTCTCCCTTTCTTTGATGAAATCCTCATCTTCAAAAGGTCGAGACAGCCCATCTGCATCGCGATTGGCATGACCAGCCCTGTACTTAACGGTGAACTGATAAGTAGACAGCGCAGCTAACCAGCGATGACCAGCAGCATCTAACTTCGCAGATGTCAGCATATACGTGAGAGGATTGTTATCCGTCACAATGGTGAAGTTAGCACCATAAAGATAGCTGTTAAACTTCTCACAAACTGCTCACTTCAAAGCTAGAAATTCAAGCTTGTGAGTGGGATAGTTTATCTCACTTTTGGAAAGTCCCCTGCTTGCATAAGCCACAGCTCTCAGCTTCCCATCCTGCTCTTGGTAGAGCGCTGCACCCAAGCCTTCACAACTGGCATCAGTGTGCAGGACATATGGTAGCTGCGGATTGGCAAAAGCAAGGACAGGTGCCGATGTCAGTCTCTCAATCAAAGTCTTAAACGCATTTTCGCATTCAGGTGTCCACTCCTCTCCAAAAGGTAAATTAATGTTCGATGGTTGTCTGAAACGTTCTCCAAGATATACTTTACCCCTCTTTTTGGGTGAGTAGTAACCGGCCGTGAGACTATTTAAAGGCTTTGCAATCTTCGAGTATCCATCAATGAATCTCTGGTAATAGCCGGCAAAGCCCAGAAAACATTTTAGCTCTCTCTTGTTTGTAGGACGAGGCCATGTTTTCAAAGCTGAGATCTTATCCGGATCTGTGTGAACTCCTTGGGCATCAACCACATGGCCAAGGTATTTCACCGAGGGCCTAAAGAAATGACATTTTTCTGGGGACAGTCTCAACCCAAAGTCCCTCAACCGGTTCAGCACCCTCATGAGTCTCACCTCATGTTCCTCCAGGGTGTCTGAAAACACAATCAGATCATCCAAAAACACAAGTACTTCACTCAAGTTCAAATCCCCAACACACTTCTCCATCAGTCGTTGAAAAGTACTTGGGGCATTTGTAACGCCCTGAGGCATGCGATTAAACTCGTAAAACCCCAGAGGACAGACAAAAGCAGTTTTAGCTTTATCTTCCTCGGCCATCTCAACCTGATAATAGCCTGATTTGAGGTCCATGACCGAGAACCACTTGACGCCACTAAGGGCCGTAAAGGTCTCCTCAATGTTTGGGAGGGCATAAGCATCCCTAATGGTCCGTGCGTTCAACTTCCGGTAATTAACGCACAACCTGATTGAACCGTCCTTTTTACGCACAGCTACTATTGGAGATGCATAGGGGCTCTCCGACTCCCTACTGACCCCCGCATCAAGCAGTTCTTTGAGGTGTTGCTTGACAGCTTCTCTGTCACTTGGGTGGATGGGCCTCGACCGTTCCTTAAACGGCGTGTCATCGTTCAGCCGAATGTGATGCTTTACCACAGTGGTATGACCGTAAGACAGGTCATCAACCACAAACACTTCTGAAATGGACTTGAGCTTGGTGGTAATGCGCTCTCTCCATTCTTCAGAGATGGGTGACTCATCAAGATTAAACTTTAGCTTCCCTCTATCAAACTTTTCATGAGAAGAAGCATTTGAAACAGGTGCCAGGGGTGAAATGTGCTGGGCTACACATACCTGGGCAACTGTACTTCCTGGTTGCAATACAATACTGTGCCCACTCAAGTTCTGCAAGACGACTGGAACCTTACTCTTAGCTTTGTAAGGGATGTCTATCAAAGCAGTCTCAAGAAATAAACCACCGGGTAACTTGTGGTGTTCATTTGGTTCAAGGACAAAACTTACGTTGGGAGTGTTCTTTCTCAGCCTAACATCGCCCATTAAACAGCACTTGTGGTTGGCAGGGATGGTGACTGGTACATTCCCGTGCAACCTCACTGGGCGTATGTGGCAATCATCCATTTGTTTAGCCAAGTGCTGGAGAACCAGTGCTACATCTCTGGAACACAGTCTGTGAAGGAAATCTGGACCGTCACGTTTAGATAACTTATCATGGAGTCTTAACAGTGCATTAGTACCAATCAAAACTGGTATTCTGCTGTTAAAATGGCACTCAGGCACAACGAGAGCCAAAACAACCAACTCTTCCTCTTTGCCTGTAATGTTTTGCGGAAAAGTGACGCGGGTCTCGACATAACCAAGGTAGGGGACGTGCTGTCCACCTGCGCCCTCAATCTCAAGCAATGCTTGAATGGGCTGAATGGGGAGATGTGCCAGTTTATCCTTGTGAAATGATTCGGAGATTGTAGTGACTTGTGAACCACTATCCATGATAGAGTCGCATTGCACACCCTCAACCAAAACAGAAGCTGAACAACGAGGACCTATCAGACCAGGTGGCAAGCGGGATTGGGAACCAAAATCTTGAACCATTGTCTGGGTCTTTATTTTGCTCTGAACACTAATGCTTTGGTCAATTGGGCCGGGACTAATGCTGGTCTCAGCTCCTGGGCGTCCCACAGCAGGAGCTGCTACAAGTTTAAAGCAAAAGGCTCAGTAACCTGTTGGGCTTGGAACCTTCCTTGCTTTTCCTTTAACTCAGCATTCTTCTGACGGACTAGTGCTTGGTTGGGTTCATTTGGGCATTGAGCGGCAATATGGTTATCTTCACCACATGTAAAGCAGAACCATGCTTTTGGCATAGAGGGAACCTTAACAGGTCTTCTGGCACTGCTATTGCTTGCCATAAGGAAGTCTTTGCCATCACTATTATTCTCTTTAGGACATGTTTGGTTCTGGGTGAGCTCTCTGAGTTGCTTAGACAACTCATCTATTTTACTTTCAAGTTTAACAGTTTCTTCTTGTCTCTGTTTTAACGCTGCACTAAGCTCACTGTCAAAAGGAGGATTCTTGGACTTTTGACTCAGTTTCTCTACCTGCTTTGAAAGCTCATCCACTCTCCTTTCAAGCTTAGATACATCACTCTGTTTAGCAGTCTGTGTTGGAACGGGCTCATCATCATAGGAGGGTACATCAAAAATGGAGTGGGCATGTACAGCTGCTTTTGTAAGGCAAGGCAAGGCAAGGCAAATTTATTTATATAGCACAATTCAACAACAAGGTGATTCAAAGTGCTTTACAGAGACATTAAAAACAAAATAGATAAAAAGCATGATTTAAAATTGATTAAGACAAGCAAACAAACAAACAAACAAAACAGTAGATAAAATCAGTAGTTAAAATGTAAGTTTTGGAATTTAAGCTTAAAAGTGTGGATTTGGTGATTTATTCAAAAGCAGCAGAGAACAGGTGAGTCTTCAACCTGGATTTAAATAAACTAAGTGTTTCAGCTGATCTGAGGCTTTCTGGGAGTTTGTTCCAGATATATGGAGCATAAAAGCTGAATGCAGCTTCTCCGTGTCTGGTTCTGACTCTGGGAACTGATAAAAGACCGGATCCAGATGACCTGAGAGATCTGGAAGGTTCATACTGGGTCAGGAGGTCACTGATGTATTTTGGTCCTAAACCATTCAGAGCTTTATAGACTAGCATCAGAACTTTAAAGTCTATCCTCTGACAGACAGGCAGCCAGTGTAAAGACCTCAGAGCTGGACTGATGTGGTCCACTTTTTTGGTCTTAGTGAGAACTCGAGCAGCAGAGTTCTGAATGAGCTGTAGTTGTCTGACTGATTTTTTAGGTAGACCTGTAAAGATGCTGTTACAGTAATCAAGCCTACTGAAGATGAATGCATGGACTAGTTTTTCCAGGTCCTGTTGAGACATCAGATCTTTTATCCTTGAAATATTCTTGAGGTGATAGTAAGCTGATTTTGTTATTGTCTTAATGTGTTTTTCTAAGTTTAGGTCTGCATCCATCACTACACCCAAATTTCTCGCCTGGTTTGTGGTTTTTAGGTGTATAGATTGAAGTTCTCTGGTGACCTGTAATCGTTTTTCTTTGGCACCAAAGACTATTACTTCAGTTTTGTTTTTGTTTAGCTGGAGATAATTGTGGCACAGCCAGTCATTAATTTCCTCAATGCATTTACAAAGAGCCTGTACAGGGCCTCGGTCTCCTGGTGACATTGTGATATATATCTGTGTGTCATCAGATATAGCACCAAGATGTTTCTTCATCCTGTCTAGCTTTGCAGATCTACGACCTTCCTCGGTTCTCAACATAAAGAGTAGTTCTGGGAATGTTGGTGGACTGTTCTTTTTGCTCTCTAGCTGGAGAGCTATAATGAGACTCTGGTCGCAGCAGCCTCTAATAAACTGTCTGAGTAGGTGTTCGCTTAAGGTTTCAACAGAGACTCCCCCTCTAGAAATAGCTCGAGTGAGGAGGCTATGGAGCCTGTTCAAATATGCTGAGGGCTTTTCTCCGCTATTCTGATTGGAGCTGAGAAAGGTTGCAAATAACTCTTCTCCATCCTCTACAACACTGAAAGCGGAATCGAGCTGCCTAATATAAGCCCTGGGTGGTGAGCTCACACCAAGCAGCTTAACAACATCTGCCGCTGGACTAAGCAAACTTTCAAGTATTTTCCTAACCTTTTGCACATCACTAAGGGAGCAATCACTGACAAGAAGGTCCACTTGTGTGCGCCATGTTTCATAGTCTACCTCACCATTGG
Organism: Oreochromis niloticus; assembly: GCF_001858045.2. Classification (NCBI taxonomy): domain Eukaryota; kingdom Metazoa; phylum Chordata; class Actinopteri; order Cichliformes; family Cichlidae; genus Oreochromis; species Oreochromis niloticus. Next base: position 15,214,942 of record NC_031966.2, on the reverse strand, counting down.
GCCTAGGAGCACGGCCAGAAAAGGTGCGCAGTCTGGTTGGTGTAGACCACGGGGCTGTTGAGTCATTTCTGATGACGTGCTCAACAACAACCTTTTGAATCTGAGGTGGGTTAAGGAGACTGTGGTCCATATTGACAGGGTTCACCACAGCACTAGCAGGTGCATTGTGGGCCTGTGTGTAGTGAGTAGGTTCATCATGATCACTAGCTACAGTGTCATGGAGGGATGTGTCACCATCCTGAGCTGTGTGTGGCTGTGTGTCAGGAATCTCAGAGTTATGTCGAGCTTCTTTGACCTCACTCTGAATAACACTCAAGAAACCTGCTTTACCACTATCTCCAACAGCCTTCAGTTCTTCTAAGTATCTACGAGCTAACTCCTTGCCTATGTTACGGGTTCGAAATTGAGGATGAGAGTAAAACAATGATGGTCCAGAAGAGGTCAATCAAACAATTGATTTTAATGCACGCAGCGTGGAGAGGTGTAAACTGCAAAACAGTTGTACATCTCTACCCAAAATACACTCTAGATTGCTTTTATAACATCAGGGTATTGTAACGCCCCTTCTTGCGTTTACAAGCACATAATTTGCATGTACAGAACATTCATGTATTTTAAGAATTAAATGCAACATAGAGGTTCCTCCTTGTGGCATACTCTTCCGAATATGGTGATGACCTAAGGCCTTTGAGGTCACCATGGACTGGACATCCTTCCGTCACCTGCAACTAAGCAAACTCAAATGCAACAAGAAGCTGAATACATTCAGGCCTTTACTCAGCTACTATTTTACTGTAACAATATACTCAGCCTATAAGCTTTTAAGATTATAGATTTAACTCAACGATTTTAGTGGTTGTAACTGCACCTGTAATAAACATGTTAATATTAGATTATGATAACCCCTGTAATACAAATTATAACATAATGCCAACAACTTCAATAAATGCTTGGATGAAATGATAATTAATGCAATGATAAAGATGATGGTTATGAACAGTAACCCTAAAATAATTCCTATAATTCTACAATTCCCTCTCTTGACGTCTCTTCCAGAGACGTCACTCCTTGACCCACTCTGTCACCTCTAGATCCATTAATGGCATCATGGGCCCCGAAACCACCATTCCCAGGTCTACTGCCTTCGCTCTGACCCTCTCTAGCCGTCCCCTGACTCAGCAAACCAGACAATAACCTCACGTCATCTAGGTGGTCCAGTAATAAAACGCCAGCTCCCACTTGAAAACACTTCATGCTTAAGTGGTCTCTGCTCCTTTCCTGGGTCCCTCTCTAGTGGAAATCTAGTGGAATGGACCCTCGTCATCAATCACTAAGTAAACTGAATTGGCGCAGGTCTCAAATAAGAAGTAGAAGACACTTGGGCCTTCGCTCAGGCCTGATACTAGATTTATGTGTATTGTAAGCATGCATGCAATTAACCTGCTATGTTCTCATCTTCCCTCAACATGTATCACCTGGACACTCTCACCAGTGAAGCTTAAAACCCTTTTGGACGGAACATCAACTCTAAACAAGCACAGTTATGCAATGTGTATAAAATGAACTAAACCTGTGAATAGAATGAATGTGATGACAAACCTATTCAATGCAATATGAACCCTGTAAACAATATTACTGGTAAACAATGCTGTAAAACATGTTCTTAATGCAATCATAATAATACAGATTATATAATAGGAATAAAGAATTTCCCTCAACCCAGGCAGGGTTCGCAACCCTCGCCATTATCTTTACCAACCATCCTCTGACACAAGGAATGATACCACAACTAGCGATGACCAATATTCCCAAAAGTACAGTCAAAGAAAACATCACTGACACTTGCCAAGTTTACTTAGCCACACCTTTCCATTGTCCAAACACAGATGTCATCCAGGACGCCAGCAGATTTTCGATACCTGAGTGCTCATGCATGGTTTTAGATAATTCGATTTTGCTCTCCCGTCAGTGAACTCGGACCTAATTGTTCTGCGAACCCCATCATGGCGTCCCTGGTTTGGTTAGAGAGTCTCAGCATGTTGTAATGAACATAATGCGGCCAACATTTTTCTTAGGCGTTACCCAAAGAAATATACTCTCCAATCCTGCAACTACCTGACTTACCAGCTTGCACTCATTAGGAACTCCCCTGGGCACTCCTATGGAGTCTATCCAGGTCGGCGAGTTCAAACGAGGATCATATGCATGGGTAGTCTGGGTCCCTCTTTTGGCCAAAATGTATCTCTTACGTATGGCAGCTAAAGTTCACGTGTTATGTTGTGGAATAGCCTTTACCTGGTTTCCAATAAGCATGATCGGAGCTCCCAATCGCACCATCGCACATGTCCCTACGCTTCCCATAGGAACACGAATATCTTCCCCACAGTATTAGTAGAGCCCACTTCTTGCCCATGTTCCAATTACCGTGGTAGGGTCGCTTACATTGTTGGTGGTTCGTCCTGTGAGTGTGACAGCACACCTAGTTGGGTCGATCTCTCCCACCTTGTACTTTTCATTATCTGTAGAAAACTTGAAACATGTAATTATCTTATTTTAGCATAAATGGTCCCACTGCTGTCTGCTTTGAAATGGCAGGGAAAAGTCTGGACAACAAAGTACAGTTGCCAGTAGTCACTTCACTTCTAGTTAACTGTAACATACAATCATAGCCCCACTCATCCTCTAATGCAATGGTGCGGGCTCTGTAAACAACCGTGACCTAGCTGAAGCACAGGCAACACAGTCAGATACATGTTGTTCTCTAGCATCTTGAGCCACCCAATCAAGCCAGAGGTTACTGTCCTTGAAACCCGTGGCGCGCTTTATCAACTCTTTAAGCTTCAGTCTAAAGTAATCTGTTGTCAGAAGTACTCTCCCTTTTGGTTCCTGTTCCTTTTGAGCTACTGTTCCCGAAGTTACCATCTGATCAGTCAGAATGGTGATTAAGCTTTCTGCGAGCGGCTTAGACTTTGCATCAACTAAATTTACCCTAAGCATATCATGGGGTGATTGCAGACCCGTACATCATACGCTCTCCAGCTACTACTAGCTCCTGTACACTTAATGACGTCACACAAATCAAATGTGAATGAGCTGGTAGACCCTTTACCATAATTCAACCCTATGCCCTTATTCCTGCTGAGACACTCATCACCTTTACCTGACCCCTCGCGCTTTTGTCTTTTTTACCGATCCTGTTTTAGCAACTACAGTCTCAGGAAGTGCTGGGCTGGACTGGCCTCCGTGTTCAGACAAGTGGTTCGGAGTGCCCTGCAAAATATAGACAATAAACAACACAGCCATAGTTAATATCATTGCATACAATAAACATGTAGTTGTAAGGAACATTCTAATCAGTTTTCTCATTACGTGTCTCTGATTCGTGTGTTTGCATCATGTTATATAAACTTTGTATACTTTGTAGTGCATTATGCTAAACAAACCAACCCTTTCAATTCCCCAACCCTATCTGTCTCCTCAACGGGTTGTATGTTTTCAATGTTTCCTTATTATTTTGTCATAAAATAAATCAAACAAATAACTTAAGCTGTGTGACGGCACCTTGCGTTTACGCCAGGCTGTGAGCTGCCCTGAATCTACTTGCTACACCCCCCTTTCACCCAATTTAATTTCTCAATCTTAGTTTAAACTATTCCTGACCTTCCCCTTCTCTCATCTGATCATCTCAAGCACGTCCTGTACCAAATTTGCTTCCTCTTTTCAAGCCCACATTTAATTACAAACTCTAACACATTTGCCCTATACGGCGGTCTCGACGTGTTTCCTGTCTACTTACAAAAATACCAGAGTTATTCTCAGAACTCAGAGCTGAAGTTCCCCTTTTCTAAGTCTGTATGTTCAAGAAGAGAGCAAGCTGCTAGTCGGTAAACAACTTTATCATCACATAAGTTATTAGGTAAAAGTCACGTAGACCCATTTCATGTAGCTAATAACATATATACAATTTTCCTTTGACATATCTGTATGTGCACGCCTAAATTATAACCTCTTATTCTAGAAATCAAAAATAACCTGAAAATAACACTTTCTGCCTCAGTTTTACCATACCTAAATTATCAAAAAACCTAAACATCATCAAGTAATCCTAAAACCCCTTTCAAATTAAACCTTAAATCCTGTAACTCCCCCCTTTTTGTGACACATCTCATGTGTTACAAACTCAAAATCCTTCACTCAGGTTAGGGCATTAAAAGAAAAGGTTAGTCATATCATATTAAGTCTACATGCTCCGGACCTTCAAACCTGTTTTTAAGGAATGAAATCAAATTAATCATCATGTCAAATCTTTTCTTGGCTCCATCCACAGCCTGCATCCTTGAAACGTCCTAGAAACAAAAACCTGTGTGTTAACCAGAACTTCACATTTCATACTCAATTTCCCCACTTATGATCCAACCTGTGTTATAACACAAAATAAACTTAAACAGAACGGTTATTAATCATGTGTTACCTCAGTTAATGGTAACTTGAGTTACCTCAAACAATGTTTCCCTTTTAGCATTTGGCATTCTATAATGTAATAACATAATCCAACCCCAGTAAATAATTTTCTCAAAACAAACATCAACATCCCCAGAATTAAGTCTTCCACTCCTCCTGTTTGTCAACCTTTTATTTATTTCCCCTCTTGGTCCGATCACTCGCATTCACTCACATGCATTCACACATGATATTTTTTTTTTGCTGATACTGCAGCCTTCTGCGCACGTCATCAGATGCTCCACATCAGCAAAATGAGCTCAATCATTTGTTTTATTTCGTTTTTCCTTTTTAGGAAAATAGTTCTCTATACTTTTGACTGGATTGACTCGCTGCAATCCTTACTTGGTAATTTGTCCGCGCCGTCAGTTCACTCTCTTCCAGGCCTGCTTAGAGCAAAAATGAGAAAAAAGAGGACTGATTGTTAGCTCATCAAAGTACAAAACAAAATCACCTGACAGGTTTTTTCTAAGTGCACTGTTATAAAAACTATGGGCCCTTTTAGACATGTCCATGTTTATCAAAACTCCCTCTATTAAAATGAAAAACAACAGCCCCAAAAAATCTTAAACCATCTTAAATTTCACCCATTCAACGCACTGAAAACCTTGTCCAAACTGCACCGTTTTACACACAACCATGTCCCCTTAGACACTTCACCATACTTAGATTCAGCCTAAAATATAAACACGTTATAACAATGTGTCAACACTAAATTATAAATTTCTTGTCCAAATCTGCACCTTCAACAGAAATGCATGTTGAAACCTTAACACCTTATTGAATTATTTTCATTTTCTTTCTATACTAATCACTTACTCTTATCAATCAGTGCAAAAGCACTCCTAACTCACTCTTATAAAACTGCTTTAATCACTTTTCTTCTGTTAATTTCCATTTATTTTATTAAACATTCACACCATTCTCTCACTCATACAACCAGCAAGCTGATCTTCATTGCATACGCTTGTGTTCTTAGCCGGGTTTTCAATCAATGTCTCTATGCATCAAGCTTTGATTAGACAAGCTTCATGAGCTTGTCTTTGTAAGGTTAATGCATTTTCTGTTTGTGTGTGGTATTTTGCATCTATGGCTTCGCAGTCTCCCAGACTCCTTCCCAATTCTCCAGTTAAGCAGTCAGTTTTTTCTTTCCCCGAATTACTAGCCCAAACTTTTGATCTCCCACCTTAAATAAAAGCACTCCTGGTCTTCAGCCAGGAGTTAGGGCTTACTTTTCAGGTTCCTGGACACATCATTCTGTGAACAATTCAACCAGAAACTTGCCTTAACATATCCATTGATGTTAACCTATAATTTTCTTCCGACTGCTGCTGTGGAGAATTGGTCCGGCTCTGCTTTACTCCTGAAAATAACAAAACTAAGACATTTTCATTATTACCACAAGTGCCTAAATAACCCATTTCTCTATCTCTGATCAGAAACACCAATTATGCCATGCATGTAAGCGTGTTCTTCCTTGCATTTTATGTTAATTGAGTGTAAACTGCTTCTTCATTGCATCCTATATATTCATATTTAATTTATGCATTTCACCACTGAGCTTTAGATTCAAACTATCTCACTTCTAATTCATTTCAAAAATAATCTCACATGTAACAATTTGTATGTGTGTTTTCTATTCATTAAGGTAATGACAATTATTTTCGTTCATTATTCTTACCTTTTCTAATGTTTACCTCTTTGTTATGCTGTGGTGGACATCCCTAAACAGTCATGAGTTCAGGCTTTCAACTTTCAATCCAATTATATCCTATATTCTCACAGTCCAACTCGTCCAGCTTCATCTCTCACTGGTCCTCTCTGCACAATGTCCTGTTCGGGCTTCAAAGCTCCAGCAAACACAGTCTCAACTCAGCTGTTGTCTTCTTCTCTGTTTCTTTACAGTCTTTCTTTCAGATTATACGGTGGCCCTGAGAGGCCAAACGGACTGCAAAAAGAAAAACACTTGCAAAAAGAAAAATGCTGCAAAAAGAAAAATGCTGCAAAAAGAAAAACACTTGCAAAATGAAAAATGCTGCAAAAAGAAAAACGCTGCAAAAAGAAAAATGCTGCAAAAAGAAAAACGCTGCAAAAAGAAAAATGCTGCAAAAAGAAAAACACTTGCAAAAAGAAAAATGCTGCAAAAAGAAAAACACTTGCAAAAGGAAAAATGCTGCAAAAAGAAAAATGCTGCAAAAAGAAAAACACTTGCAAAAAGAAAAATGCTGCAAAAAGAAAAATGCTGCAAAAAGAAAAACACTTGCAAAAAGAAAAATGCTGCAAAAAGAAAAATGCTGCAAAAAGAAAAACACTTGCAAAAAGAAAAATGCTGCAAAAAGAAAAACGCTGCAAAAAGAAAAATGCTGCAAAAAGAAAAACACTTGCAAAAAGAAAAATGCTGCAAAAAGAAAAATGCTGCAAAAAGAAAAACACTTGCAAAAAGAAAAATGCTGCAAAAAGAAAAATGCTGCAAAAAGAAAAACGCTGCAAAAAGAAAAATGCTGCAAAAAGAAAAACGCTGCAAAAGCACACAAAGCACAACGGAAATAGGAAAAAAGACAACGGAAATGTTTCTGGGGAGACAATAACCGGACGGACCAGTTGCACGAACCAAAACATGTATGTATGGCTGTATCCCAATTCAGGGACTGTTTCCCAATTCAGGGTCTGCAGCCTTAAAGTACGCAGCCTTAACGGTCCTCAAGGGCCGCACTCAAAGACCGCTGAGGCCGGCTTGTAGGCTTGTGAGATGGGACGGTCTAGCCTCCGTCGTGCTGCCCAGGTTGCCTAGCAACCATGATACTAACAGCTGGAAACGTTTCATACAGCTTTGTTTGACAGAAATGAAGGAGAACATATTTTGTACATTTGTTTCTACATGAGCTTTGTGTGATTTGATAAGTATCTGAGGCTGATGATTTTTGGGCTTCATTTCTGTACTGAACAGTCATTTAAGATTAGCTAGTAAATAACAATTAGCTCATGTTGTTCATGAGACTAAAGTCATCTCACTTTGGTAATGTAAATATAATATGGCCAATATTTTATTAATCATTATTAGTTATTACAGCAGTGAACATGAACTCTGTGCCAAACACTGAGCTTCAGTAAAGATTCAAGTTGCATTTATTTATATTTCCTATCACCTTAAATCTTCACTCAAAGACAAGCATCTTTGACAGTGTATATATAGATGTATTATATATAAGAGACAAATATTGTTTTTTTTAATATGTTGGCATTACTAAATTTGGCTCAATGCTTATATATGTGTGGAAGAAGCAAATGTACGAGCTGTGATAACTGTTTCTGATAGAATGAAGAGTAGACTGAAATATTAAATATTCTTTTATTGGGTGAGAAAATCAGACCATGTCATAACTGCTTTAAGTCATACAGAATAGATATCAGAGCCTTAAACAGGCTGACTTCCGCTAAATGGGTCAAACTGGGCAGAAAGTATACAAACACATAACATCCTTATAGAATATGATGTAACACTATAGATCAACTTACCTCAGAATATATAAAGCATATAAACAATTACAGCAATATGATGCAACAAACACAGCAGTACTACTGATCCAAAATACTCAAAGCTTCATAGAACTGAAACAAACATTTATTTTTAGCTCCATTCTGCTGCTGATACATACTTTAGGTTTCTGAATATTAAACTTGTTGCTGCCTTTCATAGTGTGTAACTTGAAGGCCCTGAGTACTTTCTCCCACACTGAAAACACTGGAATGATAAAATTATTTGAACATTACCTAATAAGACTGATTCAGGACAGACAAGTAGTTATGTTAAACTTTCCTAGCAGTCCTTCACAAACAGGGAACAGTCTGTCTATTCTCTCCATCTGTCAGCTGCTGCTGGCTCTTCCTCCTCCTCTTCCTCACACACTGCTGAGTTTGTCCTGGTGGATCATCAGGGGTGCAAAGCCTCACAGATGATGTGCAGCAGTGGGTCCCTCAGTCTGTCCTCACTCTGGACACTTGCAGTCGTCATACATGGAAATCAAATGTGTGATAAGCTGCAGGATTCAAACACAAGTGTAACTTATAAATACATGTTCATACTTTTATTCCACAATCAGAGAGAAAGAAACAGAGAGAGAGTGCAGGACAGACAGACAGGTGACAGTCTCAGGTGTATACACTGCTACAAAACAGCACAAGAGAAGGAGGATTTAGTGTTTGTGTTATTACGAGTGCTAAACAAGAAGAGTTCCCAGATGGTGCAGTGGACACATGTGTGACTCCTGTGATTAAAGCATCTTTCTTTCAGCTTAACGAGTGAACCGTCAGCTCGTTCAAACACACGTTAAAGTCCGTTTGGCTCGACACCACCGAACAGAGGCAGCAATATAACATAGCTAACATTAACAGTGCAGTGAATCCTGCTTGTGCCGTCATATTCAGGACTGCAAACCGAGCAGCATCACTGACTTTCAGCTTGTTGTGTTTGTGGATATATGACTGACTTTAATTATCCACAAAATCATCACATTCTCTGTAAGATTAAGGTCGACTATCTAACGGCGTATAAAGTAAAGGCTTTAAAACAAAGTAAACGCTGAAAGTACAAACATCGCTAATGTCACATAACTTTGCCGGCATGTGGCCAACAGTAATGTTTTAATGTTCCTCATTATTAAACATTTGCACATAAATAAGTGACATCATATTCAGAACTTACTTTTGAAAGTTTACTCTTTGGCCGCTCCACTTCTTTGAAGTGTCTCCCAGTGAACTTGTTAGCATGTTTTGGTTCGTGCAACTGGTCCGTCCGGTTATTGTCTCCCCAGAAACATTTCCGTTGTCTTTTTTCCTATTTCCGTTGTGCTTTGTGTGCTTTTGCAGCGTTTTTCTTTTTGCAGCATTTTTCTTTTTGCAGCGTTTTTCTTTTTGCAGCGTTTTTCTTTTTGCAGCATTTTTCTTTTTGCAAGTGTTTTTCTTTTTGCAGCGTTTTTCTTTTTGCAGCGTTTTTCTTTTTGCAGCATTTTTCTTTTTGCAAGTGTTTTTCTTTTTGCAGCGTTTTTCTTTTTGCAGCATTTTTCTTTTTGCAGCATTTTTCTTTTTGCAAGTGTTTTTCTTTTTGCAGCGTTTTTCTTTTTGCAGCATTTTTCTTTTTGCAGCATTTTTCTTTTTGCAGCATTTTTCTTTTTGCAGCGTTTTTCTTTTTGCAGCATTTTTCTTTTTGCAGCATTTTTCTTTTTGCAAGTGTTTTTCTTTTTGCAGCATTTTTCTTTTTGCAAGTGTTTTTCTTTTTGCAGCATTTTTCTTTTTGCAGCATTTTTCTTTTTGCAAGTGTTTTCTGAAGTTGCAGTCCGTTTGGCCTCTCAGGGCCACCGTAAGATTAAGTCCCAGCATGGCAAAATATCACTCAATGTCCAGTGCTCTTCCACAATTCTTTATCCCACTGTTCAACTGCCCAGCCTGTATTTTCACAGTACATGTTGCCTTCTTACATGCTGCTGCTGGTCATCAGTCGTCATCAGTGTTAATGGATCAGTGGCACTGCCGTTTGCCTGCTGTATTCAAGTCCACGATGTTCTGTCGGTCTTCATCAGGTGATTGACTGTCCTTTGAACTTCTTCTCCGCTTCAGGGACAAAGTGAGAGATCCAGCCGCACAATTTCGAGCCAAAAACTGGCTTATTCTCCCAATTCTTTTAATCTACTTTTCTGCTGCTGAACTCAAGGTTGCAATGTTGAGAGAGTCCACCTGTATTGACACACTAAAGCATACAATTAGTAATATATTCATTTTTCTTAAAGGCTTCATTTGCTCCATGGGCCTCGTCTGTCTCTCTGTGTTCTTTCTTTACACACTCAGTTCCCATATATGGGCATGCAAAGTTCCTGTTCACTATTTCCTGTCGCTGCAGCCCCGGTACACAGAGCCATATTTCCTGTTCTTCAAACTAATCTAACTCCTTTGTTTTTTTCTTTGTATTTATAGTCTACAGGCCCTCTTTTATTCTACTAAATCTTAGTCTAAAAACAATACACCTTCATTTCACTCACACACATTTAAACCGAGCTCTTTCACACATCCAAACAATTAACCAAGTGTATATGCTTATGTGTTTTTGAACTGAGAGAAAAAGACACTCAACCTCTCATACCATCACTCATGCATTTCTTGAATTAAAAGCACTTTCAAACTTTAGCACATCCTACTTTTCATCACACAAGAAATATATTTCACACTCCTTTATTCCATACACACGTTTAAAGGTTCTAACCTCTTTAGTCATTCAGTAATCGTCTCACACACTGCCTTTTCTTTCAAACTCCCCCTTTTCACTTACTCAGACAAATCACACAGTCACTCAAATCAAATACTGACAGCATTCACACAATTAAAATCACTCGAAATACGCTTTCATACGAGTATCTTGGACATGCCTTCCATGATCAGAAAGAGCAAGTCAAAAGAAAAAAGAAAAAGAAAACTGAAACCTCTCATAACATCACTGAAGGTCAAATATCTTCATAGACCCAAAAGTAAGCATATTATTTCCCTAGTCAAAAGTCAAACCGTTACTCACAGTAATTTTTAATCTCACAGCCTTTGTGTTTTGAGTCATGGTCAGTGGCCCCTATTTCACAGCAAACACGCACCTCTGTTTCAACCAGCCCTGTCTGACCATCCGTTATTGGAGTCAACACAAGACTAAACGTAAAGCCAGTCATATCTCTGCTATCTTCTTCCAAAACTCCATGGTCTGTTTCCTCCATGGAGTGTACAGGTTACATTACAAAACTACATTTGAAAGCCAATCGCACACATGCAAAGTGAGACAGACATGTATCATAAAGTAGTCATCGTATTTAACAACCGTAATGCCAAAAAAGTAGAAATAAAAGCAATTCTTCCCTTAAAACACCAATATAAGTCGTCCTTCACCCAGGCTCTGCAGTCAGTCATTAGCCACTCATTAGTAAACAGGAAATGTCACTCGAAATAAGTCACAGGGATCTCATTTACATAGACACAGACACACTCTCAAAATAACCAGCCTGCTGCAGTGCCCGTGGCAGACAGAGCCTATATACAAACATAGAAATTATAACACAGAGACGTCTGATAAATTAAATAATATTTACAAGGCCTTAAATTGCACAACCTACATAATTTAGACAAAATTTGAATTAACCCTCCAAGGGACAAACTCCAAGTTTTTGATAATCAATGACCCAGTATCAGGTCCAACCTGTGTCTGGTCTAATTGCTAAAGTTCCTAAGTCAATTTAAAAGCGTCCAACGCCCAAGGTCCAACCTTTACTACCCAAAAAAGTGCATAAACTGTTCCAAACGGTAAACTGATCCAATCAGTAGCTATTTAGGAGCGTCGTTGTTCTCCACACTTGCCAAGTGAACTATCCCTCCCAGAGGAAGATGTCGATCGTCACCGACAAATTGGAAGCGTCACCTTCCGACAATGCACTTCCTAGAACATCCCACAGTTCCGTTCTACAGAAATTTACTTGTATTTTAAAGACATCCTATGAAACCACCAAACCGACTTTATTGATGTCCAAGCCCAGCTTTATATTCAATTATGACTGTATTACCATACACAGTTTCCAAATTACCTATAATCCTAAATTCAGTAGTCCAACTACTTTAAATTCTCTTTCCTTAGCAGTCCAACTGCATTTAAATCCTCGTAGCAGTCCAACTGCTTTTCCTTTAATCAGTACTGTCACTTAACCTTACATTATCATTACTTCAACTTCAATTCTCATGAGATTTTCACCAAAATCAAAACAGACCTTTACCAGTAATTTTCAGTGAGTAGACTTTCAATTTTGTCAGAACCAATTCAGCACTGTTTAGAAATAATTCAACAGGTAGTGCCTTACCTTTGAATAAGCCGGCTTATGTCCACTCACTTCGACCACTGACTCGTGTCTGCCTGTTTGAGCACCTTGGACCCTCTCAGTCTCAACCTCCAACTCTCTCTACTCAACCTCGGCCAATGCACCAAATGTTACGGGTTCGAAATTGAGGATGAGAGTAAAACAATGATGGTCCAGAAGAGGTCAATCAAACAATTGATTTTAATGCACGCAGCGTGGAGAGGTGTAAACTGCAAAACAGTTGTACATCTCTACCCAAAATACACTCTAGATTGCTTTTATAACATCAGGGTATTGTAACGCCCCTTCTTGCGTTTACAAGCACATAATTTGCATGTACAGAACATTCATGTATTTTAAGAATTAAATGCAACATAGAGGTTCCTCCTTGTGGCATACTCTTCCGAATATGGTGATGACCTAAGGCCTTTGAGGTCACCATGGACTGGACATCCTTCCGTCACCTGCAACTAAGCAAACTCAAATGCAACAAGAAGCTGAATACATTCAGGCCTTTACTCAGCTACTATTTTACTGTAACAATATACTCAGCCTATAAGCTTTTAAGATTATAGATTTAACTCAACGATTTTAGTGGTTGTAACTGCACCTGTAATAAACATGTTAATATTAGATTATGATAACCCCTGTAATACAAATTATAACATAATGCCAACAACTTCAATAAATGCTTGGATGAAATGATAATTAATGCAATGATAAAGATGATGGTTATGAACAGTAACCCTAAAATAATTCCTATAATTCTACACCTACCTCTTCCTGGGCAACATCTCGAATGGTTTTGACAGACCAACCGATAGCAGGATCCTTGGGGCTCGGCAAGTCGCCTAAGATCTGGGGGTTGATCTTGGAAATGGCTTGATCGGACAAATATTCTATCAGGACTCTACCCTCTGGCTGGTTTGGTTCATCTGGAATTCGAACTATCCGAGAAACTTTACCATTAACTGAAAAAACACTAGCAATGTCATCATCTGTGTAAATCCCTTCAATGCCAGTCACAAAAAGTGAGCACTGGCCATCTACATCAAAACGTCTGCAAAGATCCATGTCCAACTCAATAGGGTCGAGGAAAAATGGAAAGGTAGGTGTTGTGAGCTGGAAAGTCAAGGTGCTACTATTCACCAATCTCCTGGCTGGCTCGCCACTTGTAACGCAATCTGTACTTATGCCAATGCTTTAATGCTTGGAAATCAGGACTGTTGACCTTGGGCAGTTCACTAGGTGTCGGTGTCATCAATTTCACCCCGATGTCTAGGCCCAGAATCACAGTTTCTCTAGAAATAGGTTACAAGAATTCAAATGTGTCCCGAATATCTGTATCCCATCAGAGGCTAGTTTCGTAAAGGAGATTGGTAGTAGCTGCTCCACCACAGGAACAGTAAGGCTTCCAGCACACAATGGACACCACACTCACTTAACATAAACACATTTATTAAACACAATTTTAAATAATAAGCCCTTTTTTCGTAGTGTCTTTCCACTCAGCGTCCCAAGGAAAAAAAAAATGCAAATATGTATCCTTCAAGGTCCTTTGGCCAAAAGAAAACCACCTGAGCTCAGGGAAAAGTAAAGTGTACTGTTGGGGCCCTTTGAATTGTTCCTACCGCTCTGTTGGAACGGTGTAGCATCCAATAATAGTATCCAGCAAGCAGAAGCATCCACCCGTAGCAATGACCATCTACTAGCCAGGACGGTTCAGCGGAGTCATCAGATGAGGGCTTCCACAAGGCAGTTCATCCAGTAGGATCCAAGGCACCAAAAGGTCAAACAAACCAGCCTACCCACAAGTGTGCAGAAGAATTAACCAAAAACGTTCATAAGTCTCAGTACCACTGACTCAGTGTCCATGTCACTAATGGCTTATTTAACAGTCTTACCATCATAATAATACAGGTTTGTCAAAATAAAAATATAACAACATAAATGCTGTTAACAATGCTTATTAATGCTGTTCTCTTAGGCATAACATAACTCTGTAACTGACCTCGTGTCGGCCGCCATTTTAGGACATTAGCCAGGCGCTTAACAGTTAGCTTGCTAACAGTCAGCTAATAACACACATTAAACAATATTTAGCCTCCTTCTTAACAAACATGACAGTGGTAGATTCGATACCTCGCTGCAGCATGATAAGGCACACAACATCTAATGCGAACATGAGCTGCAAGCTAACTCACCAGAGGGGTTCATGTAATGGCGAATGGCTGTCAGATTCAGCTCAGCTTCACGCTCGTAACACTACAAGACTCCTTTTTCAAACAACATACTAAAACATTAACTTCACATATAAAGGTTTTTAAAACTATTTACAGCAACTCAAATTCAATTCAATTCAATTCAATTTCTTTTTTGTCCCACAAGGGGAAATTAGTTCCTCTCAAGGGGAAATGTCTACTGTACCCGAATTTCCAGCTCGCAGAGGGCATGAGAGCAGCATGCGCCTCATCGGACGAACGGAGGAAAAACTCTGTGGCTAAACTAGGGAGTGGCTATGCGCAAGCCACAGTGGTGCGTTCAGTGACTACCAAATAATCAGAAATCCCATACTCAAAAAATGACCTGGGTGTGATCTGGGGTGATCTGCATGTCTTTTGTTGTCAAATTCATGTAGTCATGTCTGCGTTTCATTATGTTTCCTGTTTTATTTTGAAGAGGTCCTGTGTTCCTGTGTTCATTGTGTTTAGTTTTACGTTTCCCCTGTGATTTTGTTATGTTCATGTGTGTCAGCTGTTTCCCCATGTGTTGCCACTTCTCCTGGTCACCACATGTGTGTATATAAGTCCTTAGTCTTCCTGTGTTCAGTGTCGTGTCCTCCCTCATAGCTGTGTGTGATTCTCCTTGTGTCTCCTCGTGCATTAGTTTTTCCCAGTTTAGTATTGTTAATTGTATCACCTCCTCGCCAGCAATAAAGTTGTGTGTGGGTGGGGCTCAGGCAGCTCTGCCCACACAGTGACAGTGTAATAAATAAAGAGTAATAAATAAAGACGTTAACAGCAGACAGGATTTTATAAGCTGATGTACAAACATGTAGAACGATGGTGGGAGCTACAGGAACAGGTCCATAATGACTAAAGCATGTATAGCCATGAGACCATTTTTCCTGTGCGTCACTTGTGTACGTTCATTTGAAGAGGAAAAAACTTCCACAGGACTCCGATGTAAAAAGATACAAGGAAAATTTAATTCCAGAGCTTGAAAATCTTCTTACAGGAGTAATCAGGTTTAACTTATCCTCAACAAACTTACTATGATAGGAAAACTGTGTGACTCTGTTCTCCTCTGCTGCAGTGTCTTCCCTACGCTATACTAACCTTTTTCTCTCTCTCCCCCCTCCCACACTGCATTCACTCACCACCATCACCGCAGCTGACCAATCAGCTTCTGTCACATCATGTGACGCTCTGTTAGTGACACTCACATCCTGGGTCTTTTGAACGTCTTTTGAATAGGGTTGAACTAGGCTTTACAATGAGTTAACCTGAAACCTTGGCGTATTGTGACCCACACCCACCTTCACACCTTGGCTCATGTGATTTGGTTGAGCATCAATAGAGCATCAATTGTGCTGAACGCTGCTGTCGCTCTCTTCCCTGTTCCCGTTTATCTGGAGCTGCAGTAGATGAGTGATCCATCCTCACGTGCACATTTTCCAAAGCAACACAGACTCCAGATATGCAAACACAGCATCATACAACACAACCAAGAGATCCAAGGAATTCTCACTGGATTTCTGTGGCTGATGCTGTTTGAAACCTTGTTGTTCTGCACTTTAGGACCAGAAGAGGAAACTGAAACTCTGTGCAGAGGGTTCAATGGAAGCAGCCAAATGCTGTAATTGTTCAGCTGTGCTGAGCCACAGCTGAACCAGCATCCCTGTACGGCAGCATTGTGTGGCTTTACTGTATAGCCTTCTCCACAGTCCAAATGTTGGTCTCCTAAAATAGCAGTTTTTTGTTGTTGGTTTTTGTTTGTTTGTTTGTTTGTTTGTTTGTTTTAAACTCTGATGTGTCTTGTTTAGTTTCGATTTTACTCAGCGAAGCTAACAATTTTTCATGTTTTTTTATGATAAATGTGCAACCTTCCTGTTTGCTTCAGCTGTTTGAAATTTCCATTTTCTAAACTTCTACATTCTGAAACGTCTTCAGCTCTGAACAGATGATGAAACACTGAATGATTTCAAGCACACACTTTGTCTAACCTTCCTCTTGTGTTAGCTTTCTGTTATCATCTCTTATGTTAACGGGTCGATTTTGACCCGTGTATTAAATCAGCTATAAAATACACTAAAAACAATAATTTATCATCCAATTTGTTTCTCATCCCTTGGTTACCTTGTTAGGCTTCCTTGTCCATGAAAATGTTGGTTTTAATACTTTTGGTGTGGGCCTCTGGGTCTTTTTTTGTCACAATACCCCTCGATTTCAATTAAAAAAAAATAGTAAAATTAACCTCAATTAAATTAAAATCAATTAAATTAAAATCATATTAATAAATAAAAGGTTTTTGTGTTACCTGACTATTATTGAGGGGTATAGGACACATCTCTTAAATAAATCTGTTTTATTGATTATTTCATTTTAATATTAATAACTAAAATGACATCTATGGTGTTACGGGTCAATTTCGACCCATAGATATTTACATCAAGAAAATCCAAAAAAGTTTTTTTTTTCAGCAGTAGACCTTTAATATAAACTAAAACACAAAGAAAAGTCCACTCGTCCTTTGTTTTGGTTGTAGTTGTGGGTAATTGTAGTCTTTTTATCACTTCCTGACGATACAGCTGTGTCTTTGTGAAGTTTCCTTTGTGAAGTTCTTGTCCGAGGTCATATCTGGTAAAAAAATAAAATAAAATAAAATATCACAACTGATATTGTGACCCTGCAGTCCAGTGGTCATATTGAGGACCACACATTTTCACTGGTTCTTCTCAGGGATACCACTCACAGCTTTGACTGCGAAAATCTGTACATTCCAGGCATAGTTGGTTTTGGCATCACAGGCTTCCCAGATTTTTCTGCCGTATATTCCTGGCTTACTGGGTATGTATTGCCGGAAGGGGCATTTTCCTCAAAAAGTGGACAAGACGTTCATCCACTGTCACCTCTGGCCCTGGGATGAACATCAGCGGAAGAAGCTGCATCCATCTCTCCCAGACATCCCTGATAGGAGCAAGCTTGTCAGACCTCAGTCTGGTCTCTCTGTTGTCAAATCTGAGGACTCTTGAATCAAAATGATATCAAATGTGTGAAGTGACATTGTTGCCTGGAAAATATTTCTGCCTGTCGATGCGTCCCATAGACTATAAGTGGCATCATTGCAGCATCTGTACACTCCAGCAAGAAGAAGAACACCAATGAAAGCATCCAGGTATTCCTCATAACTATCTTTCCACCCATGGACTTTTTTTTCCTTCAAGGTTCATCATAGTAATGATGATTCTTTTTAGTGACAATGGCATAAATAGCTCAAAACATCTCTTGATGTCACTGACTTTGGTCAGAGCAAACCTTGTGATTCCAGGGGTCATTTTGATGACATTTGCAGCAGCTGCCCTGCTATGTACATCATGAGGTACTGAGCTCCAAAAGATCGTACCATTTTTGGACTTGAATCTTTCAGCAAGAGTAGCTTCAACACCAGCGACCTCCACCTCTGATCAGATGTGTCTGTGTCTTCTGGATGATAGTCCACATTGTCTTCCCCCTCAGAAACCTGCCCATCTGAATCGCTATGCTGCTCGTTGTCCTCTCCTTCATTTTCACCAAAAATATGATCCAGAACTTGGCTCACTGTAAATCGTCTTCTCATTTTTGTATGCTGCAAATTGTAAATGTGCACTCTGGAAGTCAAATGGCCACTCAAATGAGTGAATTCACTTCACATGTCTTGACATGCCCGTCTTTGTTTTGTTTTGTTTTTGTGCAGGTAAACTGCAAAAACACACAAAATAAGAATCCTCTGAAGCTCATATGATTAGGAGAGGAGCTAGCTGTCAGTGTGTCAACTGACAGTGCACTTATTATTTCAGTTTTGGCTCTAATTATTGCTTTATACTCATAATATTATAACTGGGTCGAAACCGACCCTAACA
Source organism: Oreochromis niloticus (assembly GCF_001858045.2). NCBI lineage: Eukaryota > Metazoa > Chordata > Actinopteri > Cichliformes > Cichlidae > Oreochromis > Oreochromis niloticus. Next base: position 15,196,447 of record NC_031966.2, on the reverse strand, counting down.
ACAAGAGGAAGGCTAATAAACTTATATTTTTCATTCTTTATACAGATTGAGCTGGTGTGATTTGTCAAAGGTCAGCTGTGATTTTCTGGCAGCAGCACTGAAATCTAACCCCTCCCATCTGAGAGAGCTGGACCTGAGTAACAACAACCTGAAGGATCCAGATGTGAAGCAGCTGTTTGCTCTTAAGGAAAGTCCAGACTGCACACTGGAGACTCTGAGGTCAGTAGAGTGTTGGAGTGAGTGGGTGGTGCTGTCAGCAGTATTGTACTAAACATAGAAAGTATGAAACAAAGATCCAGTGTTTCCTGTAAAGCTGCAGCTTCTCAGTGAGCCATGAGAGGAGAATGGTGACAGGCTTCAGAATTAGACACAAACGCTTCCTGTTTCTGCCTTTTTGTGGCCTTTATGGTCACCATAGTGACGGCTCACACGTTCTGATCAAACACTGTCAACAGCCAATCAGCTCTCTGAACAAAGCAGTACTCAAACCAATGACCGCATTTATTTCCATGTTTAAAGCAGTAAAGAACACATTCTGTAGGTGAGGAAGAATTTAGTGAAACCAGATGTTTGGATGGAATTCTTCCAGTTAACAGCTGAAACCATTACATCTGGATTTTTAGGGTTGTTGTTGGGGTTCCTGAAGCGCTCAGAGTGGACAGACCAAGGTTATTGTAATGCATGAAAGTCCAAATTAAAACTAGGAGTGAAAAACATTTTCATGGACTTCAATAAAAATCCAAAGTAAAGCTTAGAAAAAGTGAAACAACAATGAGTCCTAGTACAGTCCCAGCATTGAAGTCCCTGCTGCTCTTTATACTGGATGTGCTGCATCACTGACTGACAGCTGATGAAGAGTCTCTGGAAATACTCATATATTTACTCCCGACGCTTGACCTAAAAACAGCCCACAGTGACCTGATTTTGTAAAGATGCTTATGAAAATAAGATATTTGAGTAAGGGATTCAAGATGCCAAGACGCAGAAATAGATAGAAATCTATGCGGTACGAGCTGCACAAGGGAGACAGAAACTACAAGACCTCACCTGCTAGCAGCATTGTAGAGGACATTGAAACGCTAACAAATGCAAGAGAACAAGCTAAGACTGTGAGCTTGGACCTTAATCTTTGAGAACTAAGAGAATTCAGAAGAGATACACAACTGATTGGAGAGGAAATAAAAAAAAAAAAAACAAGAGAGAGGAAGAGGCAGAAGAGAGAATTGTGGACGTTGAAACTTCAGTACAAGCTAATGAGGAAGTAGTAACGGAGATTGTTAAACTGCATTTCAATATGGTTGGCAAGTTAACAGATCTGGAGGGATGGTCCAGAAGAAAAAATGTCAGAATATATAGTGTCAAAGAGGGATCGGAAGATAATTCTCCATCTTTGGCCATTTTTGTGGAAAGTTTATTATGACAGAATCTGGAGTTGCCAAACTCAGTTGAGCTACGAATCGAAAGATTTCGAAGGCACCACCAGGTCTGGTGCCATGGTCCATCATCGCCAAAATGTCCAGCTAGAGAATGGAAGAAGGAGTATTGAAATTGACCTGGCAGAAGCGTGCAAATACCTTGGAAAGTTTATCAATTCGGATCATCATTATGCACCTAAGGTCTTGAATCAGCAAAGGGAATATGTTGAGGTGAAATCCATTTCAAAAAACAAAAAAATCAGACTTCATATTCCATTGTGTGTACGGCTCAGTGGAAGAGGCAACAGGTGACATGGCAAAGAGGGGACTACTGGTGACAATCATCAAATGCCCGGAGACTTTCTGGAGCAGATCCAATGTTTATCGTGGCAGAGAGAAAAACATAAAGCCAAGTAAATAAGGATAAGACCCGAGACTATAAAGAAAGACTCCGGGCATTTAGACATCAAAAGCAGGAATGAGGGTGGTACTGAGAGACTGAGGAGTAGAGGGGATCCATGGTGAGTTTTATTTCAGTAAAAAGATGTCCTCTGAAGAAACAAGTTATATAATCTGGTAAATTTTTCTTATTTTGAAAATATATACAGTAGTGGCAATGTAGAAAATGGACGGGTGTTTTACCTATGCTATTCATAGAATGGACACTGGCTGGCTGGCAAAGGAAGGCCCTGTCCCACCAAAGTTGAGAGGAACCCCCCCACCCCACCCCACTCATTATACAGAAGAATAGATTTTATAACATTTGAGAAAGACAAAGATAAAATAAACACTTGTGAAATTGGGGTAATAAAATCTAACAGTTGAAAAATAATTTGAGCAAACTCTATGATCTTCACTTTAAAGAACAGACTAAGAGAGAGATTCACCTTTACTTGGAAACTAATGCCAATGGTGAGGTGTCGCCTCCCATTCTGTGGGACACCCTAAAGCTATCCTGAGAGGTAAAATTATTGCAATATACTCCTTTAAGAAAAAGATGAGAAATAAGAAATTAGAAGACTTACAAAATAAGCTAAAAAAAAATAAGTAAAAAGCATGAAATAAAAACAACAAGGGATTAATTGGAGGAAATTATGAAAACAAGAAATGAAAACAATGATTTGACCACACTCAAAATAAAAACAAAAAATAATATAATTTTTTCTTAAACAAAGGTATTATAAAGGAGGATCTAAAGCAATGAAAGTTTTAGCCTGGAAAATAGCACAGAATACAATCCACAAAATTAAAGATCCAGTAACAAAAATCATCAAAAAAATTAATTACATGAAATACAGGGACACTTTAAAATATTTTATAAGACTCTTTATGCCAATAATGTCATGATTCACTGTGTGCAGGCAGGAGATGAGGACCCAAACGCAGACTTCACAGAGGCAACGGGTAAACTCCAAAACACTGCTTTATTGCAGGCTCAGAAGTAATACAAAACAATATCAAAACTAAACTGGGAAAATGCAAAGTATACAGGGAGACACTGGGAAACACACAGCATGAGGGAGGATGCGACACTGACACAGAGAAAGACAGGGCTTGGGGAAAAACGAGGGGAATGAGACACAGAAGGAGAGCACAGCTGGGAGAAATCAGACATTACATGACCAAAGGGAAGCAAAACTCAATACATTAAGCTAGGACACAGACCTTCAAAGTAAAACAGGAAACGTAACACTGAGACGCGGACTTGACTAGGGGATACAGCTGACAGGGGAGACAGAGCAACTAAGAAACACAGAAACCAAACATAAGGGAGGCACAGACAACACTAAACACTGGGAATGATCTCAAATAACACAAAACACTGTGTCAATGACCCAGGGCCGTGACAAATAAGGCAGGGAACAAGTGATAGTGATGCTTCCCACAGGTATTATTCAATGATGAGGATGTACACATCCTGGACAGAGAGGAACACTGGTTTGAGTGGGGAGTCAAGGAGGCCATTTACGTGAAAAGGGAAAGACCATCTCTGAATCGAGGAGGGGGCCTAAGGGTACATCTGTCACCATCTTACAATGCTGTGATTGCAGCCATTCCCCAACTCTCTGTGAATGGTACTCATGGCCATTGATCAGTGGTCTTTGATCAGTGGTTGTTGATCAATGGTCATGAGAATTTGCATATTAATGATGAAGGAACTGACCTCCCAGCCCATTGTTCCTTCAGTGGGCTGGTTTCAGTCATTATGCAAATGTACTCTTTATACAATTGGGGAAACCTGCAGTCAGCTGAGACTGAAGAAGTCACTTGGATGAGTGACGAAACATTTCTCCCACTGAAAGCGCTACGTCCAGATGAAGAGAATCAACTTTTCGGATTTACTCACCTGGATGATTGAGCATGCATTAAGACATTCAAAAGAACAAAATTGAAGCAATCCTAATCAGTATCAATGCAAAAAAAAGCTTGATTCACTGAATTATAACTTTTTTTACCGAGTCTTATATAGATTTGGCCTACATAAAATAATAATTAAGACAATACAGGCACTATATGATAATCCCAGTGCTAGAATTAAAGTAAATGGCTGTTTATCAAACAGTATTAGATTGGAAAGAGGAACAAGGCAGGGTGTTCACCATTATTATTTGCATTACACTTGGAACCATTGGCTCAATATATACGGCTAAAAAAAGAAATAAAAGGTATTAATATCCATGAGAAGGAGCATAAGTTAGGTTGCTATGCAGATGATATTTTAATATTTTTGGGTCAATCAGCAAACTCTCTACCTAAATTAATGCAATCATTTGAATACTTTAGTCAATTATCGGGATATAAAGTTAATATAAGTAAAACACATTCACTTAAATACAATTCTAATCCATCAGAAGAAATTAAAAGTAAGTATCATTTAGCAATGGCAAGCAGAGTATTTTAAATATTTGGGAGTTATAATACCTAAGGATCTCACAGAACTATTAGAACGAAATTACTCACCAATACAAAAGAAAATTAAGAAAGATATAGCGAGATGGAATCTAATTCCAAATTTAAGTTCACATTCAAGAATAGAGACAATTAAAATGAAATGAATTGAAAACTATTATATTTGTTTCAATCATTGCCAATAGAAATAACCCAGAAACAATTTAATCAATGGGACAAAAATCTGTCCAGATACAAAAGTCATTGCAATTGGAAACGGGGGTTGGGGGCTTCCTTCTTTTAGGGATTATTATTGGGCATCAAAATTAAGGCCTATGATATGCTGGTGTAATCGAGGAAGTCATTGAGGAGTGCCTGACCTCCATTCCCATACAAGGTATTATAGCAGACAGTAGCCTGCAAGATTTAATAAAAACGATTGATAATCCACAGATTAAGCTGACTTTAAAAATCTGGGAAAAAAAATAATAATAATAATACATTTTATTTATGAGCGCCTTTCAAGTCTCCCAAGGACACTTTACAATAGGATAAAACACATAATAGAACAATGACAAAATAAGAACAATAAAACAAAAGCACAAGATAAAATTAACAAACAGTGGGTTCACAGTGAATATGCAGATCTGAAGAGATGGGTTTTGAGTTGGGATTTAAACTGGGGGAGAGAACCAATGTTTCTTATTTCTGGCGGTAGAGAGTTCCACAGCCTGGGAGCAGAGCAACTGAAAGCTCTGCTTCCCATGGTGGTGAGGCGGAAGGAAGGTACAGCAAGCTGGATAGAAGAAGAACATCGAAGTGTACAGGCAGAGCAGGTAGTGCTTAACAGGTCAGAAAGGTAAGGAGGAGCGAGGTTATGAATGGCCTTGAATGTGAGCAGAAGAAGTTGGAATATTATCCAGAATTTCACAGGGAGCCAGTGAAGTTCCTGAAGAACAGGGGTGATGTGCTGGTAGGAGGGGGTTCTGGTGATAATGCGAGCAGCAGAGTTTTGAACCAGTTGAAGCTTATGGAGGGATTTTTGGGGGACACCATGCAAAAGAGAATTGCAGTAGTCAATACGGGAGGTAACAAGACTGTGGACAAGAATGGACGTAGACTAGGTGGAAAGAGAAGGAAGTAATCTGTTAATGTTGCGTAGATGGAAGTAGGCAGAACGGGTGAGATTATTGATGTGAGATTTATAGGAAAGTGAACTGTCTAGGATGACACCGAGGCTCTTAACCTGAGGAGAAGGGGAAACTGTGGAGTTATCGATGGTGAGTGAGAAATGGTTTGCTTTTCAAAAGGTTGGATTTGGTGCCAGTAAGAAGGATTTCAGTTTTATCCTCATTAAGCTTTAGAAAATTAAACCAGGATTTTAACTCTGATAGACATTCTGAAAGGGAGGAAGGCGGGAGGGAGGAATCAGGTCTGCAAGCGAGATATAACTGGGTGTCATCAGCAAAACAGTGAAACTGAAGATCAAATTTGTGGAAAATGGTACCTAGAGGGAGGATGTATATTATGAAGAGAAGAAGGCCTTAGACTGAGCCTTGGGGTACACCAGAAGTGACGGGGAATAGACGAGAGCGGAATGATTTTAGTTGAATAATCTGGGATCGGTCGAGGAGATATGATTAAAACCAGGCGAGGGGTGTGTCAGAGATGCTGAGAGAGGAAAGTATGCTTAAAAGTACAGAGTGAGAGATGGTGTCGAAGGCTGAGCTCAGATCTAAAGGGACGAGAATGGTGAGAAGACCAGAGTCAGCTCCGATTAGAAGATCATTAGTGACTTTAAGTAAAGCAGTTTCATAATATACATAATATATTATACATAATATATTATGTATATTACTGGTAATTAAATCTCACTCCCTAAGTGCCAAGTTTTTTTTCTCTTTTGCATTTATGATTTTTTTGTTTGTTTGTTTAAAAAAAGGGGGGGAAAGGCATGCTTGTTTATTTCCTCTGCTCGTCCTTCTTCTCTCTGCAGGTGGTGGCCATGATTGTAAACAGGACGGTGTGTGTGCTGAGAGAGGAGGAGCTGTGTCCTGATGATCCAGAAAGGTTGAAGCAGCAGCAGTTTGTGTGTAGAGACGCTCTGACTGGGCCATGTTACTGGGAGGTGGAGAGGAGAGCTTCATCCAGCAGTGACTGACAGAGGAATGAGAAGAAGTGCAGATGACTGTCAGTGCTGCAGAGTGAACTACATTGTGTCTGACAGTGGAGCTGTTCTCAGAGCAGAGCAGTCCAGCATCATCCCTGTGTGTCCCTCTGGATCTGACAGAGGATCATCAGAGTATCTGGACTGCTCTGCTGCTGCTCGGTCCTTCTACAGTCTCTGCACAGTCTCTGTCTGACTCTGGCTTCAGACCCTCCTGGATCAAACTCACCTGGAAAGGCTTTCAAACACCTTTGAATAATAAACAGCATGTTTTTATGAGATAAATATCATGTTTTCATGTATGTGTGCAGTTTGAGCCTCAGTGGATGAATCAGTGCTTAATTTTTAATGTGGATACTAATGATCAATAAATGGGCTGATTGGAATCAAAGGAATGACTCGGACTGAATCTGTTCCTGCTTTTTTCTCGTGTGGATCCGATCCAGACCTCCAGCTTCTGCCCTCCGCCTCACATTAGTCACCCAGCAGAGCAGCTTTCCCATTAAAGCTCACTTTTGCCACCTTTAAAGGAGACTCAGACACACCTGGAAACACGAATCGGAGAAGTGAGATGAGATGAAGAACAGCTGGGAGAAAACACACAGCACGAGCTTCTCATCTGTGACTGAAACCTTTGACTCATTTTTAATCGTTGTTGTTAAACTGGGCAGTGATGCAGCTTTGAACACAGGAGACTCACGTTTGACCTTTAAATGGCCCTGTGACATTTCCTCCAGCCCCACCCCAGTCCACAAACAGCGTGTGACTGATTAACTGTAAGGGTTTGGAGTAATTAGGACTCTACACCACCAGGCAGAACATGTTCCCTCTAAGCCTGAAGGGAAAAAGAAGGAACACACACATGTAAAGGAAGCACTCAAAACATGCGGATATCCTAATTGGGCGTTTATAAAGTCAGCAAAGATGCACAGAAAAGAAGATCAGACACCAGCGAGGGAGGATAAGAAAGACAGACGCAACAACATTGGCATCCCCTATGTAGCCGGTGTATCAGAGAAACTCAGGAGAGTTTTCTTCAAGCACGACATCCCAGTGTACTTCAGACCCAGCAACACACTCAGACAGAAACTGATTCACCCGAAAGACAAAACTCCAAAACACAAACTTAACAATGTAGTGTATGCTGTACAGTGTAGCAAGGAATGCCCAGACCTCTACATTGGAGAGACCAAACAGCCACTTCACAAGCGCAAAACATAGAAGAGCCACCTGCACGGGACAAGACTCAGCGGTCCATCTGCATCTAGTGTCATGCGGCGGCTGTGTGAAAGCGAGAGAGGACCCAAATGCACGGCTCAAGACCATCGACTGTAGAAAACATGGACGACGCGACTCCGCCTCCTTCCATTGTGCAAAAATGAAGCCAAAATATCCCGCTTGTGGAGGCTGCCATCTTGCAAATTTGGAGCCAGAGTCTGCGCAGTAGTGACTTGAGGTGGAGCGACTGTGTAACGTTCCCGCCCACACACCCGCTGGACGTGACCGCAAACACGCCCCCCTACACTTTTTACGTAGCCCGGCTGCTCGAGTTTTTTTGCTGGTTTACCGCGACTGACGACTCGTTTAATTAAGGTAAATACAACCATGTCACTGTTATAAAAAAAGACGCACAGCTTATCATCTTATAGTTCTAAAATCACTTTGTTGTTAATTCGTTAGCTAGATTAGCCGCTAGCATACGCACTGTGTTGGAGGCTTGTTGCTAGCTAGTTAGCGATGCTACACACCTGCTACTCTAATAGTCTGTGTTATTGAAGGATTCAGCACTTCTTATGTTTGTTTTTATCCATTTTTAGACAGCGATGTCTGCACACTCTACAGAAGCCCAGAGTTACTGTTAATATCAAAAATATAATGCTGTCCTTTGAGATTTTAACATAAGATTTGAGATTTTAACATAAGACTGTGAGTGTAATGGATCTAAAACTGTTTAAATCTTCAGAGCCGTCTACAGCCTGGTAACATGGAGACTTTAAAAACATCAGCAGAACGTTTCAGTAGTGTAGTCTAATTTGTTCTTTTCATTTAATAATAGAGTCCATATTATATCAACAGCTACATTCACTCTGGAGAGAAACTAGTGAGGGAGACCATCAGGACCAAGCTGGGTTTCCTGGGTCCAGAGGTTTGGAGAAACTTCTTCCCTTTCTTTCATCACAGCTGTCCTGTGCCAGAAGTTCTGTTGACCCACTGAAAGAGGCATCATTTAAGAAACACCAGGAAGACTGAAGCTCATCGCATTGATCAAGCAGGACTCATGATCTTCACCAGCAGCTCCCTCACAGGGAAATCTTCAGCACTCCTCCGTAAGCCCGCCCCAGGAGATGGATACACCCAGCATTTCATGAACACTGTGATGAGACCTTTGGTTTGTGTAATGTTATAAATACTTGGATACTCCTCAGAGGCTCCAGACTTTTACATAAAGATATTATATTCAGTCCTGTAGAAAGTTATATATTTAAAAATATATGATCCTCTCTGGTTACTCTGGTATGAATAACTCTGAATTACTTTATGGTAAATAACACACTATGTGCAAAGAACTGTGAAAGAATTCCAGATGACAAGTTTGTAGTTCAACATACAAGTGACGACCTTTGACCTTCATCAGGTTTTATTTAATTGTGTCAGAGAAAATCTCATATGCTCTTCATGCAGCTGAGTACATCAAGTGTTTAAAGCGGAAGCTGTGCAGGTCTGAGATCAGCAGCTTTGTGAAACACCAAACTGAGGTCCTGTTAATGCTGATATATAGTGACACAGTTACATGAGTGATTAATCCTTTTGTTTTTTGTCTTTAACTTTATCAATAAAGCTGCAGCTTTCACTGACAGCACGTGTGGTACTTTAACCTTTGCACTGTTTTCATCAGTTCATTTTGCAGTTAACATGTGAACATGTTGGATGATCTGTCTGCTGTCACTGGGTGGTGCTGAGGTCTGAATCTGAGGGCAGCTCCTGTAATCACAAAGAGAACAGAACCATCAAACTCAAATATAAATTTTATCCCTCAAAATTGAAATAAAGCTGATTCTTCTGTCCTCACACACTCAGGATCTGAAGTTCTTCTCTTACATTTTTTCAGTATTACAGTACACTACAGTACTTTAATCCATAGCTCCTGATTAATGAGGAGTTACTGAAGTACAAGCTTTTAAAAAAATGTTACTGTCTTTACAGATGTGGCAAGAGACTGAAAACATGCTGCTGTTTGCACATATTTAATATTCAGCTCTGCACAGGAGCTGCAGCAGGGTGCAGCCTGTTGCTTTTACAGTATAATACTTGTAATAAAAGTACAGTAACAGTAATTAGTGACTGAGCAGCCCGGAACGTTTCTCTTAATTTCTTTAGTAAGTTCATTCACCTGCACAGATTAGCTAAACGAACCCCGACAGCCGAGTGCTCATTTTAGCTAGCTAGGTCTCAGGAGCTAGCTAAGGACAGTAGTTACGGATTAGCTTACAAACACGTTTAACTTACCGGAAAAGTGCAGCGGGGCCTCGGGTCCTTCTGTCGGGTAGTCCAGTTTACTGAAGAACACCTCAGGCTGTCAGGTTAAAACACTCGGTCGTGTTTTCGTAGCGTAAACGCTGGCCCTCCTCTCAGAATCTACGCTCTATCTGCTATTCCCGAACAGAGATACGCAAGTTTCTCCGTGACTGCAGCTGCCAGTCAAAGCTGCTATGATGACGTTTCACCCCAATTTAACATCGCCGCGGTAGGAATTAGAATCAAACTTATGGGAAAGGAGACCCCTTGGACATCAATCAGCATGATGAGAACTATTGATAACAAAAGAAAGAATCTTTGGAAAAAATTATCTAAGGAGAATAAATTTATTTTAGTCTGACCCCAGTCCCATCCGCTAACATGGAGGAGGCGGGGTTTATGACCTATACTGCAGCCAGACACCAGGGGGCGATAGAGACGTTTTGGCTTCATTTTTGGGGAGCTGTGGCGTCGTCCATGTTTTCTACAGTCGATGCTCAAGACATGCGGGGATAACTCAAAAGGCAGGTCTTTATTAATAGGAACATAAGTCATACAAAACTATACTGGGGGAAACTAGAGCTGAGGCACTGGGAAGACACGAGGGAATGCACACAACCTAGAGGGACGACGCAACACGGAACAAAGGGATACTCTGACATAAATACACAGAAGGTAATGAGGGAAGTGGGAACACACGGGGAACACAGCTGAGGACAATCACATATGACAGAGCGGGGAGGACACGAAACTGAAAATACTGACACTAAGATGTGGACCTTAAACACAACACGGAGTACACAGAGAAGAGCACAGAGAGGAGCACAGAGAGAGGCAGAGAACAAGAAGGAATACATGAGGGGATGAGGAGAATACAGAACACAAAGGATGGAACACGGTACCAGAACAAACACCACAATACAAGCACGGACACGGGGGGAATCCAAATACCAAACAAAACAATCCTATGAACATAAAGAACAAAATATAAAACCACAGGAAAACTAAGAACACTGGGTCGACCATGACATCTAGAGGACAATGGTCACTCTTTCGAGGATGCCAATGTTCACATTTTGGACAGCGAGGACAGATGGTTTGAAAGAGGAGTGAAAGAAGCCATTTATGTCCACTGTGAGCGACCATCTTTAAACAGAGGCGGTGGTTTACGACACCAACTGTCTGCCATCTATAATCCAGTTTTGAGATCCCTTCCCAGACGCCTTAACGCCCACTCACACCCTGGGCTATCTGACCTCAGGAAATCACATCATAGGGTGGGGCCAGGTTTCACAATGAGCCCACCCGAAACCCTGGCTGATTGTGACCCACACCCATTTTCACAGCTTGGCTAATGTGATTAGGTAAAGGATCATCAGGGGGTCCTTTGTCCCTCTTTGGGGGGATACTCCCATGGGGTTTAAATCTGGGACTCTCCACAATTTGACCTTAGAACTGAAGAAGCTTCTCAGATGAGAGGTGAAACGTCTTCAAGCAACTTAAAGAAGTCCAGACGCTTTTCTTTCCAAGCTCCTTAGACTACGATGACCTGGATGACTGAGAACCTTCACAGACATTCCCAGAGACTCTTCCTCAGCTGTCAGTCAGTGATGCAGCACATCCAGTATAAAGAGCAGCAGGGACTTCACTGCTGGGACTGTACTAGGACTCATTGTTGCTTCACTTTTTCTAATCTTTGGATTTTTATTTATGTTGATGAAAATGTTTTTCACTCCTAGTTTTACTTTGGACTTTCATTCATTACAATAACCTTGGTCTGTCCACTCTGAGCTCTTTAGGAACCCCAACAACAACCACAACAATCCAGATGGACGGTTCCAGCTGTTAACTGGAAGAATTCCATCGAAACATCTGCTCTCACTAAATTCTTCCTCACCTACAGACTGTGTTCTTCGCTGCTTTAAACTTGGAAATGAATGGTCTGCATGCTGCTTTGTTCAGAGAACTGATTGGCTGTTGACAGTGTTTAATCAGAGGATGTCAGGCGTTACTATGGTGACCATAAAGGTCAGAAACAGCAAGTGTTTGTGTCCAATCCTGAAGTCTGTCACCATTCTTGTCTCACAGCTGTGCACTGCCTGGATTGATTACAAGAAGGCCTATGACTCAATGCCCCACACCTGGATCCTGGAATGCCTAGAACTATATAAGATCAACAGGACCCTGAGAGCCTTCGTCAGGAACTCAATGGGGATGTGGCGGACAACACTAGAGGCCAACCTCAAGCCCATAGCACAAGTCACCATCAAGTGCGGGATCTACCAAGGAGATGCTCTGTCCCCACTGCTGTTCTGCGTAGGCCTTAACCCCTCATAATTGACAAGACTGGCTACGGATACTGACTACGGAATGGAGCAGTTGTCAGCCACATCCTGTACATGGATGACATCAAGCTGTATGCCAAGAGTAAACGAGACATCGATTCACTGATCCACACTACCAGGATATACAGCAATGACATCGGAATGTCGTTCGGACTGGAGAAGTGTAGTCGGATGATAACAAAGAGAGGGAAGGTAGTCAGAACTGAGGGGCTCAAACTACCAGAGGGCAACATTACAGACGTAGAGGACAGCTACAAGTACCTGGGATCCCGCAGGCAAATGGAAACCAGGAAGAGGCCGCTAGGAAAGCTGCAACCACCAAGTACCTGCAGAGGGTCAGGCAAGTCCTGAGGAGTCAGCTGAACGGTAAGAACAAGTTCCGGGCTATCAACACCTACGCCCTACCTGTGATCAGGTACCCTGCTGGGGTAATAGGCTGGCCAAAGGAGGAGATAGAAGCCACTGACATAAAGACAAGAGAGCTCCTTAGTCCAGCACCCTGAGGCTGTACGCTAAGCGGAAGGAAGGGGGCCGGGGACTGGTGAGTGTCAGCACCACAGTCCAGGATGAGACAAGGAACATCCACGAATACATCACAAAGATGGCCCCAACTGACAGCGTGCTCAGTGAATACCTCAGGCAGCAGAAACCCAAGAAAGAGGAGGAAGGCGAGGAACCATCATGGAAGGACAGGCCCCTGCACAATATGTACCACGGCAGATAGCGGAGGTGGCTGATACCCAAAAATCCTACCAGTGGCTGGACAAAGCTGGACTGAAAGACAGCACGGAGGCACTAATCATGGCAGCACAGGAACAAGCACTGAGCACAAGATCCATAGAGGCTGGGGTCTATCACACCAGGCAAGACCCAGGTGCAGGCTGTGTAAAGATGCCCCAGAGACAATCCAGCACATAACAGCAGGGTGCAAGATGCTAGCAGGCAAGGCATACATGGAACGCCATAACCAAGTGGCCGGCATAGTGTACAGAAACGTCTGTGCCGAGTATAACCTGGAAGTCCCGAGGTCAAAATGGAAGATGCCCCCAAGGGTGATGTAGAATGACCGAGCTAAGATCCTGTGGGACTTCCAGATACAGACGGACAAAATAGTGGTGGCTAACCAACCGGACATAGTGGTGGTAGACAAACAGAAGAAGACGGCCGTAGTGATCGATGTAGCAGTTCTGTACGACCTGTTCCTTCAATCTTTGGGCATTCTAGGTCTGCACAATTATGACAAAAGTCATGATTGTCATTTTTTCCTTAAAATTTTAATTGTGGTTATTAATTACAATTAACACAATTTACACTGAATGATGTTTATACCATTGTTTTGAGCAACTGCATGTCCTAGTTTTACAAGAACATAAGCTGAAAACACTAATTAAAAATCCTTCATTGCTGTTCTAGAGTATTAAGCCCAAAATGTCAATTATACATTTGATTTGTTTATTCTTGATAAAAAAAAACAAAAAACATCTTAAGCATGCAGTGGACGATTATTTGCCACTTTGAACGATTACATAATTGTGGTATCCTTAATTGTAATTGCCACTAGATTAATTGATTGTGCAGCCCTATGGCATTCTTCAATATTTAAAGAGTGGGAGATAACATTACCCACACACCTTTCTTTTTGCGCACGTTTTTGTTGCACACTTTCTGTAAAGCCAATAAACTTAATTTCACTTCTCAAATATCACTGTGTGTGTCTCCTATATGATATATTGCACGGACATTTTTTATTGTAACAACCAACGATTTATACATGAAAATAATGACTATTAACAAGGTTACCCAAACATTTGCATCCTACTGTATATGTGCTTAAATAGATAATTAGATAATCTTCGAAGTTCTTCCTTCTTTCCTTTAGTTTACCAGTAATAGTCTTTCTGTAACAACATTGTTGATTTGTATGTATATATTTATTTATTTAAAGGGTTCCAGTGATGCTGAATATGTAAGTAATGTTTGCTGAAATTTAGATACGTACATACTCAAATGTTTTTTTTTAAACCAATTTATATTGAAACACTCTTTTTATGTGATTACAACCACAGGTTGAGTTATCACATGCTACAGAGGTAAAAAATCTTAAACATCAGTGGGCTGCTGCCCTTCAGGCCCAAACAGCCACTTCAATGGTGTGTGTTTGTAACAGGGCGGCCTTAGCGGCTGGAAACACAGTGAGTTGGACGAAGGCAGTGCAGTGGAACAAAAGTATTTATTTGCCATACAGCTCTCCTTACAACAATTAACTCCGAGCTTCTTCACAGCACAATATATCCTCCTCTAATGACAACCAGCAGCCTTAAATATGTTCAGCTGTCACAGACCAAACATTATTCCACTCTTAGGTAATTCTTAAATCCCAACCTTCCACACAGTATACAATATATCAATTAGAATAAATAATACATAAATACATTTCACATTTTTATATTAATAATATTTCACACTTTAATTTTACACCAAACCCATACTATAAAACCCAGAAACCAAGCACAAAAGATTCACCACACTCTCTTTACCAATGGTCTCTCCCGGAACCTTTAATGGTGTCTGGACCCCCGGGAAACATTTGCCCAAACCCTGAAGAGGACACAGGCAAGAAGGTGAGTAATCATTATCTTACAAACACTTATTTGCGCCACTTTTCTTCCTAGATTTCACCACACTTGCATTAGTTTTCCTTACTGGTAACCTTAATCATAATCTCAATCACATTCTTCTCTCCTGACAGACAACACCACATTCCTTGATGAGGAGCAGCTGTGCAGGATCTGAAACAAGGCTACCAACTGATTTTAAAATTCCCAATAAATAATCAATAAATATTTAAACTTCTTGTGTGCAAATGTTTTACTGTGCAAATCCATGCCTAAAGTGCAATGCTAAATAAAGTGCTTGATAAGGTGCTTTTAATAAAGTGAAAGTGTGCTCTAAAGTGCTATACAGAGATATAATATAAATAATGTAGTAAGGGAGTCCTCTTCCTTACAGTGTTCTTTAATGGCTGCCTTCCCACTGGAGGTTTTGATCCACAGCAATTTCAAAAGTAAACAGCTTTAAAAGTCAGTTCAAATGGTTAGCTAACGGTGTTATGTCCCCCACCATGGTGGAGGCAAGCAGGAAGGAGACAGCAACACCGGACAACCACAATCAATGAAGGAGGACAACAGGAAAGTTAAGAAGTAGGCAGGATTTATTGGTTGCTTGCTTGATAGGCAAACTTAACAAAGAAAAAGGTGGGGGATGAGGACTGGGCAGTTGAGCCAAATCAAAGAAATTAATAAAACAAAAGGAAATAGATAGCTTCCAGGGCCTAACTAAAAAAAAAAAAAAAAAAGCAAACAAAAGGCCTACCTAGCTACTCGACAAAAGGTCAGTAAAAACATACAAAAGTGGCATCAACCGCATAACCTAGTGTCTCTAACAGTTTAAACTAGTGATGTGTCCTGTGTGTCAAGGCTTTGAAGCATGTGCTGGGTAATCTCGGGGAGTTTTTGTGAAGCGCGCATCGAGGCTTGCTTTGATTACGTGACGTTCGAGGCCTCGCGGGCAGTCCGTACATGTGACTGATTCAGGAACTGGCTAGCCGGTTTGCTCCAGATTCGAAGTAAAATGCGTAGCAAAACACAGCTGATTCCCCATCACATTGTGTTGTGGAACTGGATTACGTACGTGCTAATAGTTACTTGAGCATTTCTTCTTCAATGGAACCAGCAGGAAGAGATTTGTTTTTTATCTCATCTTTCCTCATAAGTATGCACACAGTAATAAATACATACTGAGACATATTTGGGATAAATAACCATGAAACAATTTATTTATTCAGTTAGAGGTTGAACAATACATCATTATATCACTGAGCCTGTTTGACTTGAATTGTTCACTTGATGGTGCAGTAGAGCAAATAAATCATCACAATGCTTCGAACCATGAGTCGACCAGTTGGATGGAAAGCTTCAGTTCATCACGAGGTTCATCTCACATCACTAGTTTAAACTCTGCAGCCAGTTATATAGGGTACCCAGCTTACCTGTCAGCCTCCCATCACACACTCTCAAAATACACAGAAGCCTTCACACAATGTTTGCCATAAGACAGAACCAGCACCACAGCTGGCCAGGAGCTGCTCATTTATAGTGATCCCCGGAGAGTGATTGGCCAACTGTGCCTAGGCCAGCCGATAGACACATGCCAATCAACTTTGAACTGGCCAATAGGTGGAGGCTTGACACCTGACAGATAAAAAGAACACAAAAGCAAAGCCACATCTCTTGGCATGTAACAATAGTATTTTAAAAGCCTACTTCTCTGTCACCATTTCTTTACCAAAAGTACCTATAAAAGTATCTCTCAATAGCATATCATTGTAG